>NC_059293.1:2210000-2235000 GCF_017591435.1 Portunus trituberculatus
ACTCGTGTTGCACACTGCATGTAGTGAAGCCCAGGCTGTCAGGGTACACTGAACGTGGTTGTCTTGGAAGGATGTGAGACTTGGTTCCACATGTCATGTGTGAAAAGTAACGTTTTAAGTAAAATAATCACATTCAATTTTGAAAGTCTATAAATTTGGAATGCTCCTAATAAAAAGAAAATGATCGAACTAACATTATCGACGACATCAATGAATTGATAAAGTGGAAAGAAATAATGGTGAGGTAATCTTTGACCAAATGTTGATATTGCGGCAAACCATCGCCACAGGTCAGGCTAAGCTTGTACATCATACACACACTTACACGCTCCTTAATTAGATTAATTCATTGCGTCCTTGGCATCATACAATGAAAATTATGGGAACAAATTATAAGAATTACAGTGAATAGTTACACACACACACACACACACACACACACACACACATGGGGCTACACGAACATGAACCCCCCACACACGAAGCGATTTTAGAAGCGCGATTCTGGGTTGACCCCACACACACAGCGACTGGTGTAGCGAGAGCATACTCCCTCTCCCGCCATACCCCCCATTCCCGCTTCTGTATCCACGTGAACTGCCCTCTCATTGGCCATAACACCCACCAATGACGCGGGAAGCTATGGCTCTCGCTCGGCTCCCTCTCTTATTACTAATAAAAATCAGTCTGCCTGACTCCGCTTGGTAGTGATGGAGGTAGAGGAAGCAGCCTGTCTTTGGATGCTATATCGTCGCTGCCAAAGGCGAAAAAATGCTACCAATTACCCCGCACTCCCCCTCCCAGCTGTCCCGCGCTCGGACTCCACGTGGAGAAAAACTCTGCCTGATCGCTCATTGGCTTTAATCTCACCCCGACCAGCCAATGAGATGCAAGTAGTGATGAAATCGCGGGAAGCTGTCGCCTCGTATGTGGGGCTTCATAGTAACATAAGTAACTCGAGTCGCTCGGGAATCGCGCTTCACCAAGGGATATCTCGAGTCGCGCTTCCAACCCAGCGAGTCGCGACCACGTCTGAAGGCTCCAATAGACTTGCATTGACTTTGGAGTCGCGCTTCTCAAGTCGCGCTTCTAAAATCGCTTCGTGTGTGGGGGACCGCTCAGGCCCTGTAAAACTACAACTAGGTAAATACACACACACACAAACACACAAACACACACCACACAGCACACACATCACATCACACAGACACACACCACACAGACATATATCACACAAACACAGGTATGTACAAAGAGTAACAACAAACAAATAATTCGTCGTGACCAAAAGATGATAAGGTGATGTGATCAGCAGATACCGACGAGCGGATGACTTGCCAGGACGTGGTCCAAGTTGTCATGTGTCAGTAACTGACACACAGCAAGTAGTGCCCGTCCTTGAGGGAGTAGATCACTGACTTCTGGGTAGGTTAGGCAGTGCTGCAGGGTGTTGCCATTAGGGATGTAGCACAGAGGGCAGGAAGAGAACCGACTTGCCAGAGCGGTCTGTAGCTCAGCAGGAGTCTGGCTGACACTACAGTGTGCCTGCCGCCAATGATGCCCCGGCAACGATACTTGTATCTGTGGTGATGGAAGGCATCGCAGTGAGTGAAGGAGAAACATGGAGAAACTTGCCGGTCTCTGCTGGTCTTTGTGATGGCTGGTGTCCAGAAGGGCGGCAGCACAGACCTTCTTCAAGCAGCAGGAGAGCAAGGATGATGGAACCAAACCACCAGCCGGTAGGTCACAGGCAGTCTTGGCTAGGCTGTCTACCATGTCGTTGCAGCGAATACCTATGTGAGAGGGAATCCAGAGAAATAGTACAGTTAGGCCTCGCTCATTCATCAGAGGCAAGAAAGATAGAATGCGTTGCACTAAAGATTGATAAGCAGGTTTTAAGGAAGAAAGAGCCTGTAGGGCAGATTTCGAGTCACAAATTACCGAGCCACTGAGTCCCCGTTGACAGAGAAGGTTGACTGCGTCTAAAATACCATACAGTTCACAAAAAGCGGAGCTGGATGAATCAGTTAGTTTGTGATCCTCCCATCCTCCCTGTGAAGGATCTGTGTCAAGGAAAACACTGCATTCCCCGCCTTTCTATCAGAGAGCAGCAACCCATCCGTGTACAGGTGATGGAACACCTGGACAGTTTCCACTACCAGTTGCTTCTGCAGAGCGAGGGGAGTAGTTTTTGAAGTGGGAGTAGCATGTAGCCGCCGTTGACGGCTGTTAACGGTGGCTATAAAAAAAAAAAAGTGTAGACTGTAGAGAGAGGGAGAGAGTAAATGTTTACAATAGCTTGACCTGCGGGAGAGGGGTCACGCTGACGTCCCCTTTTTCCCTTATCATTAGGTTCATTAAGCCCCATAGGCGTAGCTCGTGAGAGAGAGAGAGAGAGAGAGAGAGAGAGAGAGAGAGAGAGAGGGTGTTTACACCAGCGTGACCCGCGCGACCAGCGTGACGCGCGGGAGAGGGGTCACGCTGACGCCTCTCCTCCCCTTATCAGTAACATCATTACGCTCCATAAGCACAATTCGTTCCTTAAGTTTCTGCTGGGTGACACTCAGTAAAGGCACTCCGCTGCCACCGGGAACATAGCTGGTGAAAGGACGCTCGCTCACGACTCCTACATTCGTGTGGTGCGTTACCTTGCTGGAGACGGCGCTGTTGGTGTTGTACGTGCGTCACTGATTGGAGATAACACTGTTGAGGAAGCGAGTGCAAGGAACGACCTACGGAGTTATCATAGACGCCGACTGTTCCCGCTATGCGTATGTATTTTTGTGTATTAACGTATATATTTGTTCACGTATTAATGTCTCTAATGTCATGCTAATGTGTATTGGGTGTTTTCTTATGTCATGTGGCGGTATAGGTTTAGGGAAAGTATAAACTGTGACGCATTTGCTACGTCGACGAAGCGAAGAGTGGATTGTAATGTAGCTGATATGTTAATTCTATAGGTTTGACAGCAACCCAATAAAGCGTGGTGTGAGTTCGACGCAGTGGTATCAGTCACCTTGCCACAAACGCTTGTTACGGCGCTTACATAGCATTGGCGGAGGCTGTGTCGACAAACATCAGTCAGGCCACGAGGCTAACCTCTTCACAGAAAAGAGCGGAAATTCACGCCTTGTGGCTCACGTGGAGAGAGAGAGAGAGAGAGAGAGAGGCGGAGGGCACCGGAGGGAAGGCCAAGACACACCAACCGGTTCTCCTCTGCACCCACCCCTCCCCCGGCCACCTAGACAAAAGTATATATATATATATATATATATATATATATATATATATATATATATATATATATATATATATATATATGATAATTATTGTAAATGAGGTGAATAAAATTAAATATCTCCACTCAAGGTAGCAACAGTGTCGACAGGTGGATACGTGGCTGGATTGGAAGGTGCCGGGCAGTTGCCAGTTTATTGCCAAAAGTGACAATCTCAGCGGTGACACAACGTAGCAACCAATGTGTAGCACACTTTGAATATTGTGCTATTCATAAATGACTTTCCGACAAATAGTTCACTTTAGACCCGTATATTTCATCAAAATAATTCAGTACTTATTCAAATTTTGCAGGCATTTAGAATAAAAAAAAAAAAAAGTAAAAAATACTACATTCCAAACGTTAAAATAACATTGAAAGCAGCACAGCGTTACACAACCAGTAACTTCGCTTACATTTAACGGATGTGATTGCTTTCTCTTATTATGTAATTTGTAATCCTTGTTCTTTCCATTTTATCTTCCTTCTTTATATATTTTTCATGGCTTTCCCTCTTTCATTCATTTTTTTTTTTCCTTTCGTCAGTTACCTTTGGTCTCTGTTATAACACACTGAATTTACTTAAGGGTTAGGTATCAGATTAAAAAAGAAGTTCATAAGTATAGATTATGTGGATCGTGCCGTGGCATGATTAAGTATTATCAAATTCTGGTGTGTGTCTGTGCAATATTTTAACTCGACAGCAGACATTTTAAACTGCCGGCCGCAACACTCGCTCCCCAGTGCTCACCTCTTTCCCTGACAGAAGGAGTCCATGGTAAGAGTTTTATTTGTCTCTCTAAGTTCTATGATAACTTTTGCTGTTCAGGTAATACTCGAGCTGATCAGCTGATTATTTTAAGAAACGTCCTGTATCTGCTGCGATTTTCAAGTAAATAGTTGATAAATGTGATTAAGCTTATTCTCAGCCCTACCTCTCTCTCTCTCTCTTACTTTCCTCGCACAGTTAATGACTCTCAACACAGAAATTTAGCACTCATGATCCATTTGATAAACTGAAGATAATTTTATTATATAATGTCAAATAAATCCTAATTTAGAGTGAACTAAAAAGAAAAACGAAACGCAAATGCAAAATATCACTTCGCGCATAATCTGTTCTTGGTTTAGTTGAAAAATTATCTAACTACTTTATTTTTTTGAATGGGTAAATGATACATTGAAGCTCTTTTTGTTCCTCCAATCCGAAATTTTGTGGTAAGCCAGTTGTAGTGTTTTTCAAGGTACACAGGACGGGGACACACAGCTTCCAATTTATTGGACAATAATTTGATAGAGTAGCGAATCGGAAGGGACGAGTAAGGCAATGTAGAAGTGTCGTGTCACGTCGCACACTAACTGAAGCCACAAACTAACCTGAGTCTTGCATAATCTGATGTGAATGAACGACCAGTCTTACACTGGTTCGTGATGTGTTTACTTCAGAGCTTTAAATTTTGAGACAACGAGACACACACTAGCCAGGCTTCCTCTACAAGGACCAAGCGAAAGAATGGCGTGGCTTGCGGAGACACGTACCACCAAACCAAGTGACAGGTTAAGGCAAAATGCCACACGAAAAACTTAGAATCATCAGATGATTTTGCTGAATGTGTGTGTGTGTGTGTGTGTGTGTGTGTGTGTGTGTGTGTGTGTGTGTGTAATTCACCTCGGTCGTCTGCTGGTCACCCAGCCAGTCTTCCCAGTTATGGAGCGAGCTCAGAGCTCATAGACCGATCTTCGGGTAGGACTGAGACCACATCACACACAACACACACCGGGAAAGCGAGGCCACAACCCCTCGAGTTACATCCCGTACCTATTTACTGCTAGCTGAACAGGGGCCTCTAATCTAGCCTAGCATTATTTAACCAAGCTTGATATCACTTAGATATAACATAAATGGCGTATAGCATTACCTAACCCAGCATCTAACCTAACCAGATGCGTTTTCCTTGTTGGACCCCGTTAAAGATTAATATAATTTAGCACTACCTAACGGTTAGGTATTGCTAGCCTAACCTAACCCAATGAGATGCAGCATTACGTAACCTAATCAAATCTAAACGAGGGAATTTCCTCCTGTTGGTTCCTCCTTAAGGACACTTATCTAATCTGTCATTATCTAACCTCACCTAAGTGACACATGGCAATACCTGTTAATCTAACCTAAAGGACGTGCAGCAATGCCTAACCTAACCTAACAATGACATGCCTACCACTAAGGTGTCTCCTGGTCTGTGCGTTACCGTGGTTAGGAGTGAATACATCGTACGTGTGGGAGTAAATGTTGGACTGCAGCAGCACTGTCTCTTAAAACTAATAGTCACTTAATTGAGGCGTTTTTAGTGGTGGTTCGTTATTTTCAGATTAACTGCTTTTTTGATCTTGCTAACTGCATTCCTTCTTTCCCACCAAGGACTCGTATTACTTTCTCTCATACTTATTCTGCCCACCTCTCTAGTGCAAGAGTTAACCAGCATACTCAGTTATTCATACCCCCTTTTCAGGTAAACTCAAGAATACAATGCCTGTTTCTATATTTCCTCTTCTCTGTTATTTGACCACCATCGCGAGAGAGGTTTCGACATTTATCCAAAAATTTTGATAATCGTCTTTTACTGTAAGGAAACTAGCGCTGGAGTGATTTTTTTCCTTTTGTCTTTGGTCGGTGTGCCTCCTACCTCTACTCTTACACTTAGTGCGTACCTCGCCTTCTCCTGTAGCATTTCTGCACAAGAAACTATTTTCTCCCACTCTTATTTTGTCCACCTCCATAAGGCAAGAAATAAACACATTTCTTAGCCTTTTTTTCCTTTCCACTAGTAAACTATCACACTCCCAGCCAACCTGCCCTTGTTGGGACGATTTTTTCAAGAGTAAGATTTCAATACGCTTCCCTAATCTCTCTCTCTCTCTCTCTCTCTCTCTCTCTCTCTCTTAAAGAAAATGGCACCTTTCTTTCTTAACGTAACCTTAACATGATAATACATAGAGACACTGCACCACATATACTCTGGCTCGTACCACCACCACCACCACCACCACCTCTTAACACAGCCGTTGTTGTTCTCCAAGACAACATTGTTCATACTATTATTTGTTACAATGCAGGTACATGTGCATTTCATATACATTGACTCACCTTTAGTAAAATGCTTTTTGTACATGACGATAATTTTCATGAGATATTTTCCGTTCATCTTCTTCATGAGTGTAAAGACAAATTTGCTGTCATAATGGAGTCAGGCTTGTAGCGTCAAATAATCAGAACTGGTCGCGTTACTGGATATCGGATAGTCCGGTACCTCTCCTCCGGGCCTCGAAACGCAGGGAAGTCCGTACCTGTACAGTAAGTCCTCCTTATACGGTATTTCGTTATCCGGTAAATTCACAGTTACAATGTTTGGTAATTACTACCCTCGATTCTATTTATGGTAAAGAAAATTCACAGATACGGTATGCGCTCGTATTTTGTTTACACTGTACCATAGCGCCACCACACCGCACTGCCACTGCTACAACAACAATCAGCTGGCTGAAATTCCTACTGTCCCTTAACCTCGGGAGGGACATCATCTGATAGAATACGTGGTGAGTGAAAGGTAAATAAAAACATTTTCTGTTTATTTCTTTTGCGCAGTACTTTACATTTTTTTATATGGCTATTTTCATGTCTGTAGGGGTGACTTTCGACGTGCTGGAACACATCCCCTATTATTACATGTTATAATGGGTTCGGTATACAGTAATTTCGATTTGAGGTAAGGTTTTCAGGAACGCATATGTACCGTATAACGAAGACGTACTGTACTTCCCCGTCTAGAATTTTTTCTCTCTATATATATATATATATATATATATATATATATATATATATATATATATATATATATATATATATATATATATATATATATATATATATATATATATATATATATATATATATATATATATATATATATATATATATATATATATATATATATATATATATATATATATATATATATATATATATATATATATATATATATATATATATATATATATATATATATATATATATATATTGTGATGGGCACCGTCTTAATCCCCTTTAATTTATATATATTATTATATGTGAAGCCTATGGCCACCCATCGCAGGCCCCTCGGGCTGTTCTGCTGGGCAGACAACCCCCCTCCTTCTTCTCGCTTCTCGTTGCAAGCGGGAGTCAGTAACCAGCCAGTCTTCAGCGGAGGTAGACACGCGCGCTCTTGGTTCTGGCACAGAGTGGAGACACGTGTTGCTGGGCTGTTCTTGTTACTCGCTAGTCATTGGTCTGGGAGTTGTGCCCTCCTGTTGAGTAGCTGGCTTGCTACTGGGTAGACCGTGGCTGTGTAGGACAACGGGCTTGTTGTCCTGAGGAAAGTGTAGCCGGTTGGGGCTGCATTTCCTGTTGTGCGTTCGTCCACTCGGGTGTGGCGACGCGGAGGACGCGTTATTGTTTCGTCCTGTTGTTGCTGTTGGTGGCTGTGGTCACCAGTGTGTTTTGTTGGGTGGCTGTGTGCCCCACCATCTTTTGTATAGTTTCAGTAGTAAACTGTATTGTAGTGGTAGTAGCCACGCACACTATTGAATGCTGAGAGGCTTCATGTCGGCCAGTAGTGCGTAGTGTCGTCCGCCAGACTTGTCTGCGACGAGTATTTGGACTCGCGTATAGCTGGTGTCACCCGTAGGTGGTGTCTGGGCTTGTGTGTACATCACCGGATGTGCTGTACACATCATATATTGCAGTAGTAGTAGGCCAGGGATGTCAGTCTAACAGGTGTTAGTAAGCACTTGTTGTAGTAGGATAGTATAGTAATATAATATACTGCGCGCGTTGTTCCGGTCTGTGAGTTATCACAGTCTGTGGACAAGGCGGGTGGAGAGGCATTAATACTTCATAGAGAAGTGGGTGGAATTGTCCTTGTGGGCGGTTTCTCTAGGGGGTATTAAGGCCTCGCCCTGTTACACATAACATCTACCATTTATAAATTCTACTTGGTTGGGTACAGGAGGAGAAGGAGTTGCTGAGGAGATTCCCTTACAGTGGGGGAAATTATACACTGTTGGCGACCTTGAAAGAACCTGAGGGTTACGTCGGCTGTGAGTTATAGTAGTGGGGACTCTGTGGAGTGTTTTATAATCCCCACTGTACTGACCGTAACAAAGTTGGCGATTTTGCCAGAATAACAGTCTAGTGAGCTGTAGCAGCTAACCGCAGCCGGGTGACGTACGTAAAACCGTAACAGTGGCGACCTCGCCAGGATAAACCAAGTGCTTTATAGTGTGTAGTGTTATTGTGTGGGGTATTATTACTTATATTATTTTATTGTTTGTGAGAACGAGTCCCTGTGAGCACCATGGAGAGAGTTACTGGTCTTTTCACCCCACCAGTGGAGGGTGAGGATGCGAGTGTGAGCCGGCGAGACTCACCACGTGGGTATGATGAGTCGGTGGCCGCGCGTGGGGTCAGTGAGGACGCATTTACTACGTGTCATGATAACGCACGTGGCGGTCCCAGTGAAGGTGATGTGGGATATATTAGCCCTGGCAGAAGTATCGGAAGCAGGGAAGGCTCCCGACGATCTAGTCCAGCAAGCAGTATTGTTGATAGTGTCCAGTCAGCTGCCAGACTGGAGGAACTGCGATTGAAGCTGGAAATGAGGAAAATGGAGATAGAAGCAGAAGAGAGGCGAGAGTTGAAGAGATTAGCTGAAGAGAGAGAGAGTCAAACAGACTAGCAGCAGAGCGAGAGGCTAGAGAAGCGGAAGAAAGACGAGAACTTCAGAGACTAGCAGCAGAGCAAGAGGCTAGAGAGGCGGAAGAGAGGGCTAGAGAAGCGGAAGAGAGACGAGAGTTAAACAGACTAGCAGCAGAGAAGGAGGCTAGAGAGATGGAGATGATGAGATTGGAGATGGAGAGAGAAAGGGCAGATAAAGATAGAGAGTTGGAGTGGGAGAGAACTCGCCATGCAGTAAGTACGCCTGGAGTTGTTGGTAGTGTAGGAGGAGGAGGAGAACAGAGTGTTGAGCGTACTTTAGTTCAAAGTCTCCAGCTAGTCCCCGAATTTGATGAGGCTAAGGTGGCTGAATGGTTTGTCCGCTTCGAGAGGAAAGCCAAGGAGTTTGCTTGGTCTCGAGAGAGATGGGTAGGCTTGGTCGCGAATAAACTCAAGGGAAAAGCCTTGGAAGTTTATGATAAAATGTCAGCTGATGATCTGGATGATTATGAGGAGTTTAAGGCTGACATTTTGCGGGCATATGAGCTGCGACCAGAAGCCTATCGCTTGCAATTCAGAGGAAAGAGGAAGCGAGCAAGTGACTCCTACCTCGAGTGTGCTCGTTCACTGGAGCAAGTGTTTGAGAGATGGGTTGCTAGCGAGGGTGTTGACTCTCTCGAGGCTTTGAAGGAGTTAGTAGTTATGGAGCAGTTCATTGATATTGCTGATAAGGAGCTGGTACCTCTGTTGAGGGAGAAGAGGTTTAGGACCTTGAAGGAGGCTGCTACATGGGCTGATGATTATGTGTTGGCCCACCGTCCTGTGCAGCAGCCTGGGAGTTGGAGTCGTAAGGAAGGTGGTCCTAAGGGAGGCCCAGGGAGTGGTGGCAGTTCTTCCTCGGGCTCTCCAGGCCACTTTAGGCGATATACTGGATTCGGCAGTAAAATGGGTTTTGAAAGCCCCAGGCCCCACCCTCCTTTTTCTGCGAAGGACGGGACGGCGGGAAGGCGGCCCCTAGAACGCCCAAGTATGATTCCCAGCCTACGTGCTATCACTGCCGAGGGAAAGGGCATTTTAAGTTCAATTGCCCAAAATTAGTAACAGCTGAAACTCCAAAGTCCTCGCAGAAACCAGTTGCCTTGTTGGTGTGGCCAGATAAAGTTTGTGGTGATGAGTTGACTGCTCCTTCAGGCTTTAGAAGTGAGAAGGCACGGCGTGTGCCTGAGTTGTGTTTGGAGGAGAGAGCAGGTTGGCCCACCTGTCCCTCCCCCTGTTGCCTCGCCCGCTGTTGTTAAGGATAGTGAGCTTGACTGGTGCCGTCCTTTCCTGTGTGGAGGCACTGTTGAGATTGATGGCACCAAGTATCCCATCACTGTACTGCGTGATACGGGAGCACAGCAGTCAGTGTGCCGAAATGTCACTGGGAAGAAGGTGACATCTAGCAAGGCAGTGTTGTGTCGTGGACTTAACACTGTGGAGGAGTTCGTGACGGCTGAGGTGACGCTGTCATGTCCTCTTGTCACTGCTACGGCGCAGGTAGCAGTGGCAGACGAACTGCCAGTCGCAGGAGTGGACTTCCTGCTTGGGAATGATTTGGCTGGTGGTCGTGTATGGATCCCAACCTCTGATGAGGATGAGGTTGCTGAAGAGTCTGGGCCAGTGGTGCAAGACTCTGTAAATGTTGTTACCCGCTCTCAGGCCCGCTGGGCTGAGAGAGAGCCTGTTACTACCCAGGAGGTTGCTAGCAGCCAGGTGGGATTGACTCCAGATGGGAGTAACAGTGCTGATGTGGTGGAGCCAGTGTTGGGCTCACCATTGAGTTCTGGTGTAGAGGCTGACGGTGACGGCGTAGAGTCACTTGTTAATGCACCGGACTCGGCTTTGGGAGTTGTTGCTGAGAGTGAGGACGGAGTGTTGGGTGTAGCTGAGTTGTTTGATGGTTATCCTCACTCTGCAGAGCACTCCGGAGGGAGCACTCGTGCTGAGTCGCTTCCTGGTGTGGAGGCTGAGGGCTCTGATGTTCAGCACAGGCCCCAGCATGATAAGTCAGGCAGTTTGTTGGAAGTTGGCGCCCAGGGTGGGAGACTTCCAGTTCTGCGGGGGTTGGAGTTTCTCCCCTGTGGAGCATCGTGGAGGCAGGGAGCGAGCTGTTCCCTTGCCTGGTGACTGCCTGGCTGGTGGTGATGATCCTTCTGAGGACTCACCGGATCACATGGCAGGAGCGGAGCAGCCTGGGCCAGCTCTCCGTCCTCGATGCCGTGTGGGACGTAGGGTTGCAGCGTTGCCTCAACCCCATGACCCTATAGTCCCCCTTTCTCTTACCCAGCTAGAGCCTGCAGAGCTCATTCGTAGGCAGCAGGAGGACCCGGCGTTGGCCTCCTTCTTTGCTCGAGTGGGTGAGGGAAGTGAGGAGTTGGAGGGCAGGGAGGAGTTTGTTTTGCATCAAGGGGTGTTGTGTCGTAGATGGCAGGAGAGTGACGGTGGTGAGTTATTGCAAGTAGTTGTGCCGCAGAAGCTGCGTGAGGCACTTGTGCTGTTGGCACATGAGGGGCCCATGGCTGGACACCTGGGCATCCGAAAGACCGTCGCTCGCCTGCGTCGCAATTTTGGTGGCCCAGCATGTCTGGAGAAGTAGCCACGATTCTTAAGTGCTGCCACACTTGTCAAGTGGTGGGCAAGCCTAATCAGACACCCCCTGTGGCGCCACTCCACCCTATCCCTGCTGTTGATCCTCCCTTCACGAGGGTTTTGATTGATATAGTAGGTCCTCTGCCTACTACCAGGGCTGGTCACAAGTATTTGTTGACCATAATGGATGTTACCACGCGGTATCCTGAAGCAATTCCCCTGAGAAGCACTCACTCTAAGGTGGTGCTGAAGGCTTTGTTAACCTTCTTTACACACTTTGGATTGCCAGCAGAGCTGCAGTCCGATCAGGGGACCAACTTTACTTCAAAGTTGTTTAAGGATACGATGACTGCGTGGGGGATCAAGCATATTGTGTCCAGTGCTTATCATCCACAGTCTCAGGGAGCCCTGAGAGACATCATCAAACTCTCAAAACCATGCTCAAGAGTTTCTGCATGGAGAGAGATAAGGATTGGGACGAGGGTGTCCCTTTGTCTTATTTGCGGTGAGAGAAGCGCCCACTGAGTCCTTGGGTTTCTCACCCAATCAGCTAGTGTTTGGACACCGAGTGCGTGGACCGCTCGACGTAGTTCGGGAGGCTTGGTGTCAGCCGTCGCCTGAGCGCCCTGTCTCACTGCTTAAGAGCATTATGAGCAGTCGAGAGAGATTAGCCAAGGCATTAGAGGTGGCGCAGGCCCACCTGTGTAAGGCCCAGCAGAGTATGAAGGGGTATTATGACCGAAGGGCCGAGTATCGGAGTTTTGCCCTGGAGATGAAGTGCTTGTGCTGTTACCACTTCAGGGCCAGCCGCTTGCTGCCCGCTATAGTGGCCCCTATATTATAGAGAAGAAGGTAGGTGACCTCGACTACCTGGTGGTCACTCCTGACCGGCGCAAGAGGGCTCAGCTGTGTCACGTTAACATGCTGAAGCCCTATTTTCGTTCTACTAGCCAGAAGGGCTCTTTTAGTTCTGCCGTGCAAGAGGCATCTTCAGTTTTATTTTTCTGCCGGGAGGGAGAGGCTCCAGAAGTTATTGGGCCTGAACCTGTTGTTCCTACAGGGCAGTGGGAACGGAATAGCCTCCATCTCTTGAAAGAGAAGGTTGAACATTTAGGGATCAGCAATATGAGTTGCTTCGGCGGCTGAGAAAGTACTCTTCAGTGTTTAGCAGTGTCCCGGGCAGGACACAGTTGATAGAACACGATATTGATGTTGGGGACGCAGAGCCTGTCAAACTGCCCCCTACCGAGTAAATCCTATGAAGCAAGCACTGGTGGAGAAGGAGTTGGAGTACATGCTTGAGCATGGGCTCATTACTCGGACTTACAGTCAATGGAGTTCCCCAGTCACCCTGCAGCCTAAGCCTGATGGCAAGGTCAGGTTTTGTATTGACTTCAGGCGGGTTAATGCTCTAACAAAAGTAGACACTTATCCCTTGCCCCGTGTAGATGACTCTGTGGACCGAATCGGGTCAGCTACTTTTATCACCAAAGTGGACCTTGTCAAGGGGTACTGGCAGGTCCCATTGACGGAGCGGGCTAAGGAGATAGCGAGTTTTGTGGCCAACGGCGCTGTCTATCAGTGCCAAGTGATGCCTTATGGGCTGCGAAATGCCCCAGCCACATTTCAGCGTCTCATGGACCGAGTTACTGATGGTCTGACTCACTGTGTCGTATACATTGATGACGTGGTCATCTATGACACAACATGGGCTGAGCATCTGACTAATGTAGAAGCCCTCTTTGCACGACTCCAGGAAGCGGGATTAGTTGTCAACTTGGAGAAGTGTGAATTTGTACAAGCTCGGGTGCAATACCTGGGTTACCGAGTGGGCCATGGCTACATCACTCCTCCTGAAGCCAAAGTAGAAGCGATTAGGCGGTTCCCGCACCGACCTGTCGCCGTGCCTTGCAGAGATTCTTAGGAGTGGTAGGTTACTACCGTCGTTTTGTACCGGGGTATTCGACCCTCCTGGCACCTCTTACAGATCTCTTGCAGAAGGGTAAGAAGTGGGTCTGGAGTGAAGACTGTGAGAGCGCCTTCCACCGAGTTAAGACCATTTTATGCGAGATGCCAGTGCTCCAGGCCCCTGACTTCAGAAGAAGTTTTGCTCTCGCAGTAGATGCCAGTCAGGTGGGAGTAGGCGCAGTTTTATTGCAGCCTGATGACCAGGGTGTTAACCACCCTGTGTGTTATTTTTCGAAAAGTTTACTCCCGCCCAGAAGAACTATTCAGTCATTGAGCAAGAGCTGCTTGCCATTTTGTTAGCCTTGCAGCATTTTGAAATTTACATCCCGCTTATGGGCCCCAAGTAGTCATCTATTCAGATCATAGTCCCCTTCAGTTCTTAGAAAAGTTTAAATTTAAAATCAGCGTTTAACTCGCTGGAGTCTTCTACTCCAGGAGTACAATATCATTGTCAGACATATAAAAGGAGCAGACAACGTTGTAGCTGATTGTCTGTCCCGGGCCATTCCCTTTAATCAGTTCCATGCCTTTTAAAAAATTTTGTAAATGTTTTGTTTCCAAAATTTTTTCTTTTAAGGAGGGCGTGTGATGGGCACCGTCTTAATCCCCTTTAATTTATTATATTATTATATGTGAAGCCTATGGCCACCCATCGCGGGCCCCTCGGGCTGTTCTGCTGAGCAGACAACCCCCTCCTTCCTCCATTTCGTTGCAAGCGGGAGTCAGTAACCAGCCAGTCTTCAGCGGAGGTAGACACTTGCTCTTGGTTCTGGCACAGGGTGGAGACACGTGTTGCTGGGCTGTTCTTGTTACTCGCTAGTCATTGGTCTGGGAGTTGTGCCCTCCTGTTGAGTAGCTGGCTTGCTACTGGGTAGACCGTGGCTGTGTAGGACAACGGGCTTGTTGTCCTGAGGAAAGTGTAGCCGGTTGGGGCTGCATTTCCTGTTGTGCGTTCGTCCACTCGGGTGTGGCGACGCGGAGGGACGCGTTATTGTTTCGTCCTGTTGTTGCTGTTGGTGGCTGTGGTCACCAGTGTGTTTTGTTGGGTGGCTGTGTGCCCCACCATCTTTTGTATAGTTTCAGTAGTAAACTGTATTGTAGTGGTAGTAGCCACGCACACTATTGAATGCTGAGAGGCTTCATGTCGGCCAGTAGTGCGTAGTGGTCGTCCGCCAGACTTGTCTGCGACGAGTATTTGGACTCGTGTATAGCTGGTGTCACCCGTAGGTGGTGTCTGGGCTTGTGTGTACATCACCGGATGTGCTGTACACATCATATATTGCAGTAGTAGTAGGCCAGGGATGTCAGTCTAACAGGTGTTAGTAAGCACTTGTTGTAGTAGGATAGTATAAGTATATAATATACCGCGCGCGTTGTTCCGGTCTGTGAGTTATCACAGTCTGTGGACAAGGCGGGTGGAGAGGCATTAATACTTCATAGAGAAGTGGGTGGAATTGTCCTTGTGGGCGGTTTCTCTAGGGGTATTAAGGCCTCGCCCTGTTACACTTAGCATCTACCATTTATAAATTCTACTTGGTTGGGTACAGGAGGAGAAGGAGTTGCTGAGGAGATTCCCTTACAGTGGGGGAAATTATACACTGTTGGCGACCTTGAAAGAACCTGAGGGTTACGTCGGCTGCGAGTTATAGTAGTGGGGACTCTGTGGAGTGTTTTATAATCCCCACTGTACTGACCGTAACAAAGTTGGCGATTTTGCCAACATAACCGTCTAGTGAGCTGTAGCAGCTAACCGCAGCCGGGTGATCTGTAACAATATATATATATATATATATATATATATATATATATATATATATATATATATATATATATATATATATATATATATATATATATATATATATATATATATATATATATATATATATATATATATATATATATATATATATATATATATATATATATATATATATATATATATATATATATATATATATATATATATATATATATATATATATATATATTCCGTGGCGTCCCCGCGTGATCTGATAATTTCCTGAAGGGTTGGACGTCTCTGAAAGAACGTGGAAAGATGTAGGGTGGTATCATCAGCGTAGGAGTGGATAGGGCAAGAAGTTTGGTTAAGAAGGTCATTAATGAATAATAGAAAGAGTGGGTGACAGGACAGAACCCTGAGGAACACCACTATTAATAGGTTTAGGAGAAGAACAGTAGCCGTCTACCACAGCAGCAAGAGAGCGGTCGGAAAGGAAACATATATATATATATATATATATATATATATATATATATATATATATATATATATATATATATACATATATATATGTGTGTGTGTGTGTGTGTGTGTGTGCGTGTGCGCGCGCGCGCCTGGTAACACAGACAGCCAAAACCGGCCGAAAATAATGCTACGGAGAGCGGACTATTTGTCGTCTTTATTTATTCATTTATTAATTTCTTTTTTTTTTTTTTTTTTATTATCCTTGAAAAGTACTGACTTAGAATTTTGTCTTTCCGTACCTATTACTTCCGCACTTTTGAAAAAATTTCCGCATTTCGGATCTCCGCACCTCGTTTGGTGGTCCGCAGGTACGGAGGAGCAGAGGTGCGGACCGAAGTACGGAAGTACCCAGCTCTGCAAATAATCTATGGTTCTTTGCAGGTAAAACTGCTCCAGACATGACGGTGGACAAGAAAGTGTTGAATATCAGCTCCCCGGTTGAAGACAAGGAAACCGATAATAAAGTTGAAAGGGAAAACTGGAAGAATCCCCTTCAGTTCATCTTTTATTGCCTAGGATATGCAATCGGATTCGGCAACGTATGGAGATTTCCTTACCTGTGTTACAAGAATGGAGGAGGTAAGCTTAGAGGAGAGATCAGGATAGGAAGGCGTTGTTGTGGCAGTTGATTTCTACATTCCCCAGCAATGAGATGACTTGTCACCAAGAAGCAAATAAAATTTGAACACTAAATGAAACGTCAGTACGTATCTTTCTCTCATTTTATTCCTGGTCTTTTTTTTTCTTTAATCTTTCTCTCTCTCTCTCTCTCTCTCTCTCTCTCTCTCTCTCTCTCTCTCTCTCTCTCTCTCTCTCTCTCTCTCTCTCTCTATACAAGGACGGATAAGGCCCTTGTACAGAGTTAGCATTTGGAGGGGCAAAAAATACTGACGGAGATGCCGCAGAACACCTAATTTCATAGAAGCTATTTTAGCAAGAGATGAGATGTGAAGTTTCCAGCTAAGATTATGAGTAAAGGACAGACCGAGAATATATAGTGTGGAAGAGGGAGACAGGTGAGTGTCATTGAAGAAGAGGGGATAGTTGTCTGGAAGGTTGTGTCGAGTTGATAGATGGAAAAAATGAGTTTTTGAGGCATTGAAATCTACTAAGTTTTCTCTGTCCCAATCAAAAATCTTAGAAAGATTAGAAGTCAGGCGTTCTGTGGCGTCCCTGCGTGATCTCCTGACTTCCTGAAGGGTTAGACGTCTCTGAAAGGACGTGGAAAGATGTAGGGTGGTATCATCAGCATAGGAGTGGATAGAGCAAGAAGTTTGGTTAAGAAGTTCATTAATGAATCATAAAAAAAGAGTGGGTAACAGGACAGAATCCTAAAGAACACCACTGTTAAGAGATTTAGAAGAAGAACAGTGGGCGTCTACCACAGCAGCAATAGAACGGTCGGAAAGGAAACTTGAGATAAAGTTGCAGAGAGTAGGATAGAAACCCTAGGAGGGCATTTTTGAAATCAAAGCTTTATGGCAGACTATCAAAAGCTTTTGATATGTCTAACAACGCAACAACAAAAGTTTCACTGAAATATCTAAAAGAGGATGATCAAGACTCAGTAAGGAACGCTAGAAGATCACCAGTAGAACGACCTTGACGGAAGCTGTACTGGCGATCAGATAGAAGGTTGTGAAGTGATAGATGTTTAAGAATCTTCCTATTGAGGATAGATTCAAAAACTTTAGATAAGCAAGAGATTAAAGCTATAGGACGGTAGTTTGAGGGATTAGAACGGTCACCATATTTTGGAATAGGCTGAATGTAGGCAAACTTCCAGCAAGAAGGTAAGGTAGAAGTCGATAGGCATAGCTGAAAGAGTTTGGCCAGGCAAGGTGCAAGCACGGAAGTGCAGTTTTTGAGAAAAATCGGAGGGACCCCATCAGGTCCATAAGCCTTCCGAGGGTTTAGGCCAACGAGGACATGGAAAACAGCATAACGAAGAATTTTGATTTAAAACATGAAATATTCAGTGGAAGGAGGAGAGGGAGAGACAAACCCAGAATCATCGAAGGTGGAGTTGTTAGCAAAGGTTTGTGAGAAGAGTTCAGCTTTAGAAACAGATGAGATGACAGTGGTGCCATTAGGATGAAAATAATAAAAGAGGAAAAGATGAAAAAGTAAAGTTATTGGAGATGTTTTTGGCCAGATACCAGAAGCCACGAGGGGAATTAGATTTTGAATGATTTTTACATCTTCTATTTATAAAGGAGTGGCAAATTGAAGAACAAACTTGGCATGATTCCGGCCAGTAATATAAAATGCATGAAATTCAGAAGATGTAACGCTCAAATACCTTTTGTGGGCAACCTCTCTATCATGTATAGCAATAAAAAAAAGCTGTATTAAATCAAGGTTTAGAAGATTTAGGTTGAGAAAAGAATAAGGAATGTACGCCTCCATGCTAGACACTATCACCTCTGTTATGCGTTCAGCACAGAGAGATGGATTTCTGACACGGAAACAGTAATCATTCCAGGGAAAATCAGCATAATACCTCCTTAGGTACCCCCAACTGGCAGAGGCAAAACGCCAGAGGCACCTCCGCTTAGGGGGAGGGATTGGAGAAATAGGACAAGAAATGAGACTGTGATCGGAGGAGCCCAACGGAGATGATAGGGTGCCAGCATAAACAGAAGGATTAGAGGTGAGGAAGAGATCAAGAATGTTGAGCGTGTCTCCAAGATGGTCAGGAATACAAGTAGGGTGTTGTACCAGTTGCTCTAGGTCATGGAGGATAGCAAAGTTGTAGGCTAGTTCACCAGGATGGTCAGTGAAGGGAGAGGAAAGCCAAAACTTGTAGTGAACATTGAAATCTCCAAGGATGGAGATCTCCGTAGAGGGACAGAATGTGCTCCACTTTGGAAGTTAAATAGTCAAATAATTTACTGTAGTCAGAAGAGTTAGGAGAGAGATAGACAACACAGATAAATGTAGTTCAAGAGTGACTGTTGAGTCTTAGCCAGATGGTGGAAAACTCGGAAGATTCAAGAGCGTGAGCACGAGAGCAAGTTAAGTCCTTGCGCACATAGACGCAACATCCAGCTTTGGAACGAAAAGGAGAATAGAGAAAGTAGGAGGGAACAGAGAAGGGGCTACTGTCAGTTGCCTCAGACAGCTGTGTTTCGGTGAGGAAAAGAAGATGAGGTTTAGTAGAGGAGAGGTGGTGCTCCACAGATTGCAATTTAGATCTAAGACCGCGAATGTTGCAGAAGTTAATGTAGAAAAAGTTGAGGGAGGTGTCAAGACATTTGAGGTCATTATTGAGAGAGAGCAGTCCGACCTGGAGATATTTCTAGTCCCTTCCCCAGAATGGGGCTCCGAGGTTGGGTTTAGAGTCACTTTTATTTAAATTTTGAATTTTAAGTGAACGGTGTGTGTGTGTGTGGTAAGAGCATGTAGTTTTATGAGAAGTAGGAGAGTTGTCTTAAGAGGGCAGGCTGTGACTTCCCCCTTGAGTTTTGAGACACAAAAGGAAAAACGTTCAGCGGTTCAAAACTGGCTTTAATGGAAGGTTCACAGCACCCCCTGAACTAGTGCTATTAGACCTCGCTGGGAGTAAATTATCGTTTCGGTAGGTGTCTACTGCCTCCTACGTAATTATACGATCACCATATAACACCGACCAATCATTGAACAAAAAATGCCTGTGTCCATGATTGTGGCATACTTCATTATTTCACATTCCTGAATTGAAAGTTTTAACTTGAATTATATCCATATATCTGCAACGAGAACTGCTATCTCCAGAAAGCGCCCATTTTATCTATAAATAAATTTCCATCTCAAGTCTTAGAAATACTAGTTAACTGCAATGATCAACTTCTTGTTTTCAGCCGCCTTTCTCATCCCTTACATGACGATGCTTTTCGTGGCGGGAATTCCTGTCTTCTTCATGGAACTAAGCATTGGCCAGTATGTCAGTCTGGGGCCCGCTGTTCTTTTCCCCAAGATGGCGCCCATCTTTTCCGGTGAGTCATTAAATGTACGTATGTACCTTTATGAGAGAAGTAGTCCTCTTTGTCTATGTTACTGTCCTAGACCATAATGCTTTCTCTTTTCCATCACTTTATGTTGGTCTTATTTGTGAGTAGCAAGAGTAGTAGGCAGTAAACAGTGAACACCTATCACCATAGTTTAGAGTAGACTAAAATACGGCACAGCACGTTATACAGTTGAGAGCATTTTGCTGCAAGACATGTCCGCTGTGCTTCGCTTTCGTAGAACAGTATTCACTACACTCTACAATCTTTTTGTTTCGTGTATCCTCCTTCCACGGTGTAGGTGGGTCCTAACAGAGCCATATATATAAGTATCCGCGTGTGTTGATGCAGCTGTCAGTATCACGGGGATTGAAGCAAAGTCCAGGAGACAGTCAACACATATATTGTTCTCAACCAGCTACAGGAGACAAAACAAGCCTGGCTAACTCGGTGTGCGCATGTCCTTTCCTCTGTCTTGGTGCAGCCCTTCTGAGGATTGTGAGTAAGTGTGGCTACCAGATGTATGAGTGTAGAATATGTGCGTTAGTCATAGAGTTGGGTGTTTTCCTTCCGTACGTACTATCTAAGTAATATTCCTACACACGGAACATGTGAACATTTCGTGTTCTAAATGAGAAATTGTTGTAGTATTATTCATGGTAAACGGAACAGGAGAAAAGTTGCAGCTTACCCTAATCGGATGGATAAATGGAATACGAGCGCTAATAACAAGAATTCTATTGAATAAGAAAACAAATTTTTATGACACGTCTCCTGAATTTGTTGAGGCTCAGGAAAGACTTTGTGTGACAACGAGGGAGCTGTGCTTCTGCATTTTTAACACATAACTGTATACACGTATGACAATAACACTATGCATTATACACTCCTAACTAACTGCACACATACACAAGTGATACATCATTCATCTATTGTTTGTTAACTACCTACTCTTTGTGTCCACTAACAACCCTCCTGCAGATCACAAACACCACTAACAACCCTCCTGCAGGCCACAAACACCACTAACAACCATCCTGCAGGCCACAAACACCACTAACCCCCCTCCCTGCAGGCCACAAACACCACTAACAACCCTCCCTGCAGGCCACAAACATCACTAACAACCCTCCCTGCAGGCCACAAACACCACTAACCCCCCTCCCTGCAGGCCACAAACACCACTAACAACTCTCTGTACAGTAGTGCCACGTTTTCACTACTGTTCTGTTAATCTCTCTCTCTCTCTCTCTCTCTCTCTCTCTCTCTCTCTCTCTCTTACTAAAGAATCAAAGGTAAGCAGAGAGTCATATTATATATATATATATATATATATATATATATATATATATATATATATATATATATATATATATATATATATATATATAAGTGAGTGGCACGAGGTCAGTCACGTCGCCAGCACAATGTGTCAAGGCCACTAGCTGGGTGTGGAAGAGTTGCCGCTCACAAGTGAAAAATGCTTCTTCTTTTTTTTCACTTAGGTATTGGCATATACCTACTATTTTGTAAAAATAGAAACTACACATTAGCTTGGCTTACGAATTATGAATGCGATTATGCCTCACCCTTGAAATTACTGTAAAAGCCAGTAAATGTGAGCATTTTATCTTATAATTATAGCAACATCTGGTACTACAAGGTGAGGCTATTCGGACTGGCCAGGCTGGGTTCATCAGTTTTGCCGCCACTCACAAGACTTCTACTATTTTTTTTTTTTTTTTTTTACTTTGGATAATAGATTATTTCTTTTTTCCATGCTCATTATCTTATATCTGTAACGCTGATATTATTACACACCCTAAACATACGCAAAGTACCATTATAAGTTACTACAGTTGATATCAGCAACACTGTTGAATATATATGCCATGTTTGTGTGGTACTATATAGTTTTTTAAGCATATGATGGTTACTGTTGATTCAGCCATCTATATACACAAGTCGAAATTTTATACATCTGAATTGATGGTATTTGCGATTCCTTGTACACCAATAACTTCCATTTCACATCGCATTTTTTGGAAACGTGGCAGGACTGTAGAGTTCCCCTCGCCCCCTCATAGCCGTAAATTAAGCTCGGTCAGACTATAGCAACCCTCCCTGTAGGCCACAAACACCACTAAACCCCCTCCCTGCAGGCCACAAACACCACTAACCCCCCTCCCTGCAGGCCACAAATACCACTAGCAACCCTCCCTGCAGGCCACAAACACCACTAACAATCCTCCCTGCAGGCCACAAACACCACTAACCCCCCTCCCTGCAGGCCACAAACACCACTAACCCCCCTCCCTGCAGGCCACAAATACCACTAGCAACCCTCCCTGCAGGCCACAAACACCACTAATCCCCGTCCCTGCAGGCCGCAAACACCACTAGCAACCCTCCCTGCAGGCCACAAACACCACTAACCCCCCTCCCTGCAGGCCACAAACACCACTAGCAACCCTCCCTGCAGGCCACAAACACCACTAACAATCCTCCCTGCAGGCCACAAACACCACTAACAACCCTCCCTGCAGGCCACAAACACCACTAACCCCCCTTCCTGCAGGTCTGGGCTGGAGTATGGTTGCCTGTGCCTTCTTCGCGTCCATCTTTTTCAACGTCATCCTGGCTTGGTCCTTCTTCTATTTGATCTTCTCATTCTACCCTATCCTTCCCTGGAGTCACTGTGATAATGACTTCAACAGCCCAGGTGAGTCATTCAACTTGTGCTGGAGTGTGCGTGGTCGCCCCAAACATATGCCACATAGGAGTACAAGTCCTGTACTAGTGTATACTCAATAACGTGAAGGCTTAAGTGGTACTTTTCCAAATATCTCTTCCATGATGGAGTGATTACTTCAGTGAATTCATGGATTAGATCAGGTCATGCAACAGACCAGTCACGTATCCTGAAAACAAATCCTTTTCATTGAGTGGATGAATACTTAACAAAATTTAATATTGATGGAAGTCACACCTGAGTTAAAAATGGAAGTTTACTTTCCCTTCCTAGACCAGTACTGTGTAATTAATCGTCATTTCGCTAAGTGTTTGTTTTATGTATCATAGATGATACATAGTACATACTGGTCTCAGGCCTTGTCATGCAGTGTTTTGATAGACAACAAAACATGTGCTACTTTCATCTATAAAAGTACCTCATGGAAAACGTGCATTTGTTTCGAGAATGTTTCCTAAATGCTTACTGAAACTGAAAACAACCATGATATATTATGTAAGGTGAAGTGCTTCCTTCTTTTCCAAACGTTGTTAAAGTATGGCAAAGTATCATGTAGTTATTTGCCTCTCAGTGTGTTGTTACAATTTTCTTTTCTTTTTTTTCAATTTTTTTTATAAGTTTTATAATTCTTCTCCTATACTAAATACTGTAGTGGTTGACGCTTAGATCAACACACATTGAATAAGTGTAAGTGCCTGTACCATTATGAATTAATATTGAAGTCATTAATTTTTTGTGGAATTTCTGTTGTTTGTATTTGTATTAAACTTAATGATGAGTAGGTTAACTAACAACCTTCTATTTTTCCTTTTCGTTTCTTATTACTCTTGTCCTTTTTCATTCCTCACTTCACGTCATTCTTATCACCTTTCTTAATCGTTCTCTTCCACATTTCTTTTTTTTCTTCCTCTTCCTTTTCTTTGCCCAATGCTTTGTTTTGTAGAATGTTACTATGAAGAACGCCGCTTTGTGCAGAAACCAGAGTCTCTTCTTCTTCAGTCAGTCATGTCTGTCCCTTGAGGATTACTGTGGCCTGGCAGACTTGCTCCCATTTAACGAGACACACTGCCGCAACTCGGCTAACACTTCCTTAACTTCCACCAATAGAGTGGTCACCAAGATCTCGGCAAGTGAGGACTTCTTCAGGTAAAAAGCGAGGGGGTGAGGAGGCTCCTTCATTATCTAACTGTGTGTGTGTGTGTGTGTGTGTGTGTGTGTGTGTGTGTGTGTGTGTGTGTGTGTGTGTGTGTATTTACCTAGTTGTATTTACCTAGTTGTATTTACCTAGTTGTAGTTTTACAGGGCCTGGGCTTTATGCTCGTGTGGCCCCGTCTCCATATCTACACTTATCCAATCTTACTTTAAAAGTGTGCACACTCGTTGCAGACACTACTTCTTCATCTAAACTGTTCCACGTCTCAATACATCTCTGCGGGAAACTATATTTTTTAATATCTCTCAGACATCTTCCCTTTCTCAGCTTTTTACTATGCGATCTTGTGCTTCGGATGTCATATTCTTCTCTCAAGATCAGTTTCTCATTATCCACTTGGTCCATTCCGTTGATCAATTTATAGACTTGTATCAGGTCTCCTCTCTCCCTTCTTTGTTCCAAGGTTGGTAGATCCATAGCCTTTAGTCTCTCCTCATATGTCATCCCTTCAAGTTCTGGGACCATTCTTGTAGCCATTTTTTGTAGCCTCCAATTTTCTTATGTGTTTCTTTTTATGAGGGGTCCACACTACTCCTGCATATTCCAATCTGGGTCTTATTATAGTATTTATCAATTTCTTCATCATTTCTTTGTCCATGTAGTGAAATGCTACTCCAATATTCCTCAGCAAATTATATGTTTCTCTAAAAATTCTATCAATATGGCTTACTGGTTGATTGTTTTCTTCCATCGTCACTCCTAAGTCCTTTTCCTTTTGACTTTCTCCAGTTCTACCATCTCCCATCTTGTAGATTCCCATAGGTCGTCTTTCACTCTTTCCCATTTCCATGACATGGCTTTTGTTCACATTGAATTCCATTTCCCACTTCTTACTCCATTCCCAGATCTTATTTAGGTCTTCTTGCAGTATTTCACAATCCTCCTTTTGCTTTATAACTCTGCACAGTTTCGTATCATCCGCAAACAAATTTATGTCGTTAATATAAATGAGGAAAAGTATTGGTGCCAATACTGACCCCTGTGGCACTCCGCTTTCTACTGCTCTCCACTTGGACTTCATATCTTTAACTACCGTCCTTATTTCTCTCCCCCTCAAATAATTTTCTATCCATCTCAATGTGCTTCCTTTTAAGCCACCCTTCTCCTCTAACTTCCACAGTAATCTTGCGTGTGGCACTTTGTCAAACG
>NC_059293.1:2240000-2245000 GCF_017591435.1 Portunus trituberculatus
TGACACTACACACACACAAGCTTAACACACAGTACTCGTGATCACGAATGTAGCATCAAGGGAGGAGGATGGAGGGGACGGCCGCACCCAGCCTCACCTGGCAGCCTAAACGGCCTGAGCGAGAGGTCAGGAGCTCAGGTCACACTCCTCACTCGACAAAGGGTCAAGCGCGAAGTAGGGAGGGACACAGGAGTGAGGGAGGCGAGGAGCTAGGGAAAGGAGAGGAGGGATAAAGAGGGCGAGAACTTCCGAGACGGGGGAGACGTAGTAGTGGTTAGGAATGGTTTGGGTGTGTGTGTGGGGGGGGCCACACTTTCATTCGAATGCGTCAACATGACTCGTCGGTTTTGTGTTATTTTTCACGAGTAAACTCCTCACATAACACATATAGCACTGTAGTATGTTAACCATAAATTACGAATGGATGTTCAAGGTAGTGTGTTGAAATATCATACTCATCCAACGATTCGTTTAGGAGATATCTGCAAAAAACACCGTTTGTCCACCGCTGAAATGTATAGTAGTCATTTATAAACCACTGCAGGAATCACCCTCGAGGGAGCATACAAGGGCTTGGAGTTTTACATCCTGAAGCCAAACATGACCCGCCTGATGGAGGTAGAGGTGTGGTCTGAGGCAGCGGTGCAAATCTTCTTTTCCTTGGGCCTCTGCTACGGCTCCCTTATCACCCTTTCTTCCTACAGCAAGTTCACCTACAACTGCATGAGGTATGACTTGATACTTCTTGGAATACACTTATTGAACTCAAAACTAAATTGGTGGTATGACATTCTTTTTCTTGTATCGTCTTTCTCTATTTGTGTCCTTTTGTTTTCAGGATGAGTGTCATTCTTTGTGGTGAAGTGTTACTGAGCTGGTAAATGTCGATAGAGAGAGAGAGAGAGAGAGAGAGAGAGAGAGAGAAACATACATATATGCAACATAAAATTTTCTACTGATGTATTTTTTTCTCCTTTCTTTCCAGGGATGCGTTTGTGGTGGCTCTCGCCAACTGCTCTACGTCTGTCTGTTTCGGGGTGGTCATATTCTCTGTGCTGGGCTTCCTGGCCAGCGAGATGGGGGTCGAGGTGAAGGAGGTAGCGGCATCAGGCTCGGGTTTGGCCTTCGTGGTGTACCCAGCCGCCATAAGCCTTATGCCTTTCCCGCAGCTATGGTCTGTGTTGTTCTTCCTTATGCTCATCACCGTCGGCTTCGGTACCCAGGTAATTCTACTAGTCCACGTTTATGTTGTCTTCTAATGTCGCTTATTTGTTCCTGTTGATCGTCTCTTGTAGTGCTTCTTGCTATCAGACACTAAGGTAATTCAATTCTTGCATTCATCATTACAGGTAAGTAAGAATAGCTCCTTTCATAGTTACCACATCTGATTTAACCAATGTAATGTCTTTGTTGTAGTTCACCATGGTGGAGACTGTTACAACAGCAATCGTCGACCAGTTTGAATCGTTACGGAAGACGAAGGCAATGGTTGTGATGTGGACGTGTATCTGCCTCTTCCTGATGGGACTCTCCATGTGCCTTCAGGGAGGAATTTACATGCTGGAGCTGTATGTATTCTACTCGCCGGGCGTCGCTATTCTCATCATTTGTATCCTGCAAGTCATCGCTGTCGTTGGTATTTTCGGTAGGTGGGCCTTTGAGCAATTCACCATAGACACTTTCAAATCAGGTGCTGGACTTGTTAGACTCATGACCCTTGGGAATAGTGTTCCAAAGAGAGGTTCGAACACCCGTAGTCAGTCCTATATCAATGAGTAGTATTGAAACCTTTACCATTTCACATATCCCATCCTCCTCCTCAAGAATGACAATAGATCATTGCTGACACTGTATCTGAGCGAACGCAGACTGCAAATTGACGTGTGTGTGTGTGTGTGTGTGTGTGTGTGTGTGTGTGTGTGTGTGTGTGTGTGTGTGTTGTCTCTCTCTCTCTCTCTCTCTCTCTCTCTCTCTCTCTCTCTCTCTCTCTCTCTCTCTCTCTCTGTGTGTGTGTGTCTGTGTGTGTCTCTGTGTCTCTCTCTCTCTCTCTCTCTCTCTCTCTCTCTCTCTCTCTCTCTCTCTCTCTCTCTCTCTCTCTCTCTCTCTCTCTCTTGCTTGCATGTCTCTGAATTCCTGCGTCTTTCAGGTTTCCGCAATGTGTTCGCTGCGCTTGAGGAAATGAAGATGAACATCAGGTTGCCTCTACGTATCTACTGGGGTATTACTTGGCTTTGTCTGACTCCTGCTTCTCTCCTCGTAAGTATCAAATGCATTGTTAAAAAGAGTATCTCAGGTGTGTGTCTGTGTGGGCAGGTGAGTACTATTTATTAAACATTGTATTAGCATTTATTATACCAATGTAGCCATTTTAGAATTTTAGACATTTTTCCAGCTGTTAGCTTTGGGTCACCTCAACCAAATCTCAAGAAATCATAATGGAAATATTGGGGAGAGCTTCTCCGTGGAAATTGAGGTGAATAAAGTTTGTGACTGGGTTCAATGGTGGCGCTCTGAACGTTGGTGCAAAGTTAAGTTTTATTTAAGATTCATTTGAGGCATTTCAAGTGTTGTTTATAAACTTCCGTGGTTTAATTTGGCTGTCCCTCATTCTCTGAGTCCGGGAACACTGAGAAGCATACTTGAGTATTGATGTGCAGAAAGGTGGGGAGGTGGGAAAAGGTGCGTCTCGCAAAGGATTTTTGAAATCAGAAGAAAGAAAACATCCAGACCAGTATGTCCTGCACATCCTGACTTGCCATATACTTTAACTAACACCTTCAATATTAAAGGATCACTGACCCTACCAACAACACCGAAATCTCCGAGAAACGATGTGTAATCTTTACGAAAGGCACCACAAGACATAATCATATTGAGGAGGAAAGGCTGCCAGACCATTACGAGTATGTGTCACCTGTTCGGAATAAAAGATTCTTTCAGGATAAACAAAGGAAACATTAATTGCTCATTGTAAAAAGACAACTTTCTTTTCATACCTAGTAACGTATTGTTACTTTATGTTTGAAAATGCGAACATTTACACCAAATTTCATTGGATATTATTATTTGGGATAGGATTTTTTTTTTTCAAAGTTTTATATCAAACACCAATTTAAAACAAATAGAAAGCAATTTAAAACAAGCAGATTAAAAAAATTACGTGTTATTGTAACGAGAAACAAACATCACAGCTAGACGAAATCTTTTTACTGATTACAACTTCCTTTGCTTGTTTATCGATAAATCAAATATCAAAACAATACAAACTCCACTAATAGAAGAAAACTCATAATATGGAGCTAAAGTCATGTTCTTGCTCCTCTCTTAAAAACTCCTCTTTCATTCCCCACACACTCCTCTCTCATTCTCTTCACACTCCTCTTTCATTCCCCACACACTCCTCTCTCATTCTCCTCACACTCCTCTTTCATTCCCCACACACTCCTCTCTCATTCTCTTCACACTCCTCTTTCATTCCCCACACACTCCTCTCTCATTCTCCTCACACTCCTCTTTCATTCCCCACACACTCCTCTCTCATTCTCCTCACACTCCTCCTCCCTCATTCCTCACACTTCTCCCTCATTCCTCACACTCCTGCCTCATTCCTCACACTCCTGCCTCATTCCTCACACTCCTGCCTCATTCCTCACACTCCTCCTCCCTCATTCCTCACACTCGTCCTCCCTCATTCCTCACACTCCTCCTCCCTCATTCTCCTCACACTCTTCTTCCCTCTCCCCCACCTCCTCCACCTACTCCTACACAGAGAGTCTTTAAATCACCTGATAACACCCGCAAAACACTCAAAATCGCACAATATGTGACGGGATTCATTACCTTATTCTTGGCGGGTCGGGAAGGCACCAGCGTGGGACTTGGCGGGGTTCACCGGGGCTGGACAGATGGAGGCGCCAAGGATGCTTTGGTCTGGTGTTTTGTAGTGACAGTGGTGGTGGTAGTCGTACTGATGGTGTGGTATGATGTGGGGAGTTGATGTGTGGTGGTGCTGTGGTGTGTGGTCGTTTCTGGTGGTAGTGTGTGGAGGTGGTGTCTGGTGGTGCTGTGGTGTGGTGGTATTGTTGTGTGTGATGGTGTCTGATGTGATGTGGTGGATTGGTGTGGTGGTGTGAGATGGTGCTGTGGTGTGTGGTGATGTCCAGTGTAGTGCGGTGGATTGGTGTGTTATGGTGTAAAGTGGTGCTGTGGTGTATGGTGATGTGTGGTAGTGTGTGGTGGTAGAGTCCAGTGGTACTGTGGTGGTGATGGTATTTGGTGGTACTGTAGTATGGAGGTGTTGTGGTGTGTGGTGTTTATGTGGTGGTTGTGTCTGGTGTTTGTGTGTGGTGGTGATGATGGTGTGGTATGGTGTGTGGGGTGCACTGTTAACATTACGCTTCCACAAGATTAACTGCCCTATGTCTGTGTGTGCATGTGTGTGTGTGTGTGTGTTAATCAGAGGTGAGTCAGAAAGCTGTATGTATAATTGGAAACTTAACTCTAAGTTGTGTGTACCTGCTGTGTGTGTGTGTGTGTGTGTGTGTGTGTGTGTGTGTGTGTGTGTGTGTGTGTGTGTGTGTGTGTGTGTGTGTGTGTGTGTGTGTGTGTGTGTGTGTTCGTGAGTGTGCATCGACACGTTACTTCAATTATTACTGTATATGCATATAAGAATGTATGTATATATGTCCCTTGAGCTTTTAGGGAACCTGCAGCTCCACTGGTAACATGTTGCCTTGCAGCGGCTGCATGTATGTATGTATGTATGTACAGTATTTGCGTTTAGCTAGACGTATGTGTTTCCCGGCTCCGTAGTTGACGAGGCAGTCTTCATGCCCTTACCTTTAGCTAGATTCACATGTCAACGCAGGGATCTTAATGACAAGTTAAATATCCTAGGCAAGAAATCGTGACGTGTCAGTTAATCTATACTTCCTTTGTCAACCCCGCTCCATGTTCCCCTTCCTTTTCCCACTCCATCATTGTTGCTACATTTCTAACTC
>NC_059293.1:2250000-2272500 GCF_017591435.1 Portunus trituberculatus
GAAATTGCTGCTCTAATTATGTAAAAACGAGAATGTTAAACAAATGAAACATTTTTTTTTCTTTTATCTATTGGGTATTGAAAACTCCACATTGAATTTTTTTGTTTCCTTGAAGCTATGCAGTACAATGGAAGTAAGGAAGTGTTGCAGAGGCATCAGGACTTTATCCTTGCACCGAGAGAACCTGGAGGCGAATGAGGAGGACGCACAACAAACAACGCTGTATGGAGTCACTGCCTTGAGTTTGAAACAAAAAACGGCACACGCATTGTTGTTCTGCGTCACTTGAAATTAGTCCACTGAAATATCAACATTCTCTCATTTTGTAACAATAAAGTGGTTCGTTGTTATTTTACTTACATCCTATATTCTATCATATATTGATATTTTTAAACGTCTTTACTGTCATGATTTTGTTTCTAACCTCAATATTTCAACGTACCGTCTTTGCTGCTTTGGACGTCCTGCAGATGCACCATATGACCGTGGTGTTGCAGCGCCATGTATCAAATCAGTCAGACAGAATGTGCCTCAAAAACTCAATTCCTCCATCTATCAACTCGACACAACCCTCCAGACAATTACCCCTCTTTTTCAATGACACTCAACTATCTCCCTTTTCCACACTGAATATTCTTGGTCTGTCCTTTATACTCATAATCTTAACTGGAAACTTCACATCTCATCTCTTGCTAAAACAGCTTCTGTGAAGTTAGGCGTTCTAAGGCACGATTTAGGAACAGACAAGGTTAGCGCATTCCAACATTGCAGGAACCGCCAGCTGATTGTGACGTCACGCACAGTGCGGGTCGCTTGTGTTTTGGCGGTGCAGTGTAAACGGGTGGTTAGATTTTGGTTAATTATTTCTATACTTTATGGGCTCATACTATGCAATTTTATTAGTATGGGAAGAGCGAAAGCTTGTGCTGTTCGTGGTTGTGTACCTGCCAAGAATAACAAGTTAAAATACTACACATTCCCCACAAATAAGATCTTGGCAAGGAAATGGGTTGAGAAATGTTCTCGTCGCAATAACATTAGTGTGAAATATGCCGCGGTTTGTCAGAACCACTTTAGTTCAGCACAGATTCGCATAAATCTAAAGTATGAACTTTTAAATTTACCGGTTCCATCGAACTGGAGCCATAGGCTACCGGGTAATGAAACGGCAATCCACGATTTTAAATCGCGCGGTGATCAGTGTTTATATTCATGACGTCACGCCCAATACCCTTTTCTAAACCCTTAACGCTAGCCCCATGAGTTTAAGACCAGTGCTTCCATTTTAGGGTAAAATACCCTAAATTAGGGTAATTGGACCCTTCTTAGGGTAGTGTTTAGGGTAATGCATAAACAAGGGTAATTTTAGGGTAATCTGCCGTCCTATGGATAGGTGTGCTTGGAATGGTGCCAATCTGGTGGCAGGCTGGTTCTCTTTCATGCTCGATTCATGTACACAATCATCCCCGTGACTTGTATCATCCCTTCACCCCCCCACCCCATCCCCTTTTTTCCCAGTCTCCACTCACCCGTCTATTACGCGTACACGTTTTGGACCTTCGGACGGTTAGATCAAAGTTCACACACAAAGTCAGTCACTTGCGAGGACGAGTCCACACAGAGCAGCCGCAGTAGTGGCTGTAGTGTGTAGTCCTGTGTGTGTGTGTTTGGGGGGGGGGGCAATGTTTAAACTTATGTATGATAAGAGTGCATTAATCAACAATTAATGGGCAACTTCGACAATCTAGGGTAAAACTGACAAAAATCTAGAGTAAGATTTCATCAATTCATGGAAGCACTGTTTAAGACCCAAGTGCGCTAACCTTGTCTGTATCTAAATCGTGTTCTAAGGTCTCTCCGCCAGTTTTTCTCGCCCCTCCAACTGGTAACTCAATACAAGGGCATTATCCGTCCTTGTATGGAGTATTCTTCGCAAGTTTTTTTTGGGGGGGAGTTCCACTCATACATCTTTATTAGATAGAGTGGAATCAAAAGCTTTTCGTCTCATCAATTCCCCTCCTCTAATTGACTGTCTTCAGCCTCTTTCTCACCGCCAAAATGATGCATCCCTTTTTATCTTTTATTGCTATTTTCATGCTAACTGCTTTATTGATCTTGCTAACTGCATGTCTCCCCTCCTCCTGCGGCCTCGCTGCACAAGGCTTTCTTTTTCCTCTTATCCCTATTCTGTCCAACCCTCTAATAAAAGAGTTAACCAGTATTCTCAATCATTCTGGAATTCCCTTCCTGCTTCTGTATTTCCATCTTCCTACCACTTGACTTCTTTAAAGAGAGAGGTGTCAAGATATTTGTCCCAGACTTATAGCTAATTCTTTCAAATCTTTTAGGGAAACTGCAGTTCCAGTGGGCTTTTTTTCTAATATTTTGTTACCTTTAGCAGTTCTCCCTCTGGTATAAAAAAAAAATGTTAGTCACTCAGGTGAGCCACATCATAAGACTAAAGGATAGAGTAAAATAATGATCGTCAGGAGACACCAACTCGCCCAGTAGTGCTAGTATGCCTGGCAGTAGTATGTAGCACCCCTGCGGGAAGGGACTGTGGTCTGTACTGTGGACTCAAAAGTGCTGAGCACCAATGGTCTTCTCACACCAGCAGAACATCACTGTAATATCAATTTGTCATAATCACTGCAATGATCTCAAGGTGTGTGTGTGTGTGTGTGTGTGTGTGTGTGTGTGTGCTGCAGCACATGCGGCCTCCTTGGTGGTCTGGGAATGTGGGAAAGAATTAAGTGCCAGACACAATACACTACTCAGGTCACACCAGCAGGGCGTTCAGTATCCACTTGTCTCTACAACAATCTAATTAATGTTTTGGGCAGGGAATAAAGCCTGCAGCCTATAGTAACCGTCACAACTGACTGAAGGTAACAAGGGACAACTCGGGTGTGGCAGTCTTCCCCTCAATTACACTGCCCGTTAATTGAATTCAAACAACATTGCCTCGATCAACATGTCACAGGCCTTCCACAAGTGTCTTCTGGAGACTCAGCAACTGCAGAGACTCTTCATTGTACCAGAGATGCAGCAGCTCCTCTTATCTCTACACTCTATCTACACTAACTAACTAAAACAAAAATCTGGGTAGTGTAGGCACCTTTCCCGCGGACCAGCCAAGGTCCCAGTTAGCTGTTGGTGCCTGGTGCGCCGTTTGTTGCTGTGTAAGTCACTAGTCGATTCCACCAGCCGTCCAACTGAAGCCGCATCTTCTCTTATGTATAATTCTTTGTTTTATAATATAGTCCCGCACACATGACACATGTATCCACTCCGCCAACCCATCCTGTTGTACCGCTGGGGAGTGGCTGGAAACGCAACACGGTGGAGTTCGTTTATGGCGTAGTTTTCTTCTCAGACTTCATAGACAGAATGCAGGATAGATGTGGATTGATTTGTTTGGAGCTCACACCAGGCTGAGCTAACCGGACAACATAACACACATCACAAAATGTCGCCATCCTGACACCCGGAAGGCTTTCAGTGCACCATGGATCAACTACTACCAACATGTGGTAAATCTCCACTCAGCGTCAAGAACACCTAATGGAGTACCGTTATTTTCTTTAAACAGGATGTCTTGTATTGCGTCACTGTAAGGTAACCACGCGTCGCCCCAAAGCAAACCCTCCCCACACACGTGTTGAGGAGTGAGCGTTCATCATTGTATGCACCGCTTGATTCATGATACAAATACTATACGCCTTTTGTTTCCTTTACACGCTGAAAGGAGCACTTCAGGTACCCCGTTCATCGTTTTCTGTTGAATCGTATCGAGGTAATATTAGAAAACTCAATCGACATTATGTAATTTCTAGAAAATTATGTAACTGTGATTTGTTTGATTTATATAGATAAATCGTAAAACATCTATGTTAGCCCTTTTCTCAATAAGAAAGAGGAGAATCTTGAATGTGTGTGTGTGTGTGTGTGTGTGTGTGTGTGTGTTTATGAAGTGACAGATCTGGAGACGAGACGAAGCCAGGTGGTTCACTGTGATATATTAGTGTGCTAGGAAGAGTGTTTCTCGTGTCATGAGCTTTCCCTTTCACTCTAGACTAGGTAAGTAAATATAGAGGAGATTACTTTTGAAATACTTGGGTAACTCAAGACTGCAGAGAGACCAGTAATATTTGAAGTAGTGTTTACAAGGTTAGAGCGAGAGGAGGCAGGTATGTAGCAGGACAGACAGACACTTGCATGGTGTATAAACAGTGATGAGAGTGTGCGTAGTACGTCGTGGTGTTTGTGACCAAGACACTGCTAGAGAGCGTCTTGTTTTTTTTTTTTTTTTTTTTTTTCGCCACACATAGCTGGTGGCCTTTGAAACATTGGAGATGAGACAGCAAAGCGCTTCAGAATACGGGCCTCGGGTGGCCTCCCGTGTTTGAGCTGCCGCACCTCAGCCAAGGAAGCGAGAGACCAACTGTTATTACTCTTGTTGCAAGAGACTATTTGCTTCCTTGCCGTTAGTCACCAGTAGGAGTGATGGCAGCTGTCTGAACGCGTCGTGTGAACCTTATCAGTGAAGCTAAGGGGAATGGAGTGTTACTGCAGCGTTGAAATACGAACAGAAGTGAAGGAGTGAACTGTAGGAAAGTGAACCAAAAGGTGAATGTGTTTCAGTGAAGCGTGGAAAAGCGAATGAAAGTAAAGAACTATTAGTTGAATTTGAAAAAAAAAAAAAAAAAACTGAGTGGGTGTGCAGTGCTGGAAAACACAAAACAGAAGTGAAGAAATAAAAAGTAAAGTGTAGAAGAGAGAAAAGTGAAGGAGTGTGCATGAAGTGTAGAGAAGTGAAGGATAAAAGTGAAGGCAACGATGCAATGTGTACGAGCAGGAAAGGAGAGTACGAGTGTGACTGGGACTGACTGCTGAAGTGACCGTGCTACCAAGTTTTTGTCTCGGCAGTTCATGGTAAGCTTTCTGAATACTGTTGTTACCACACCACCGCCATCACCAATACACCACCACCACAACCACCACTACCACCACCACTATTACCATCATCACCATCAGCAACACACCACCACCACTACCATCATCACCATCAGCAATGCACCACCATCACTACCACTACCGCCATAATCGGTACTCTCGTAAAGTAACCGTCCCGCCCGCTCGCCTCGATTCCCGGCTCCCCCATCGCAGCTCCTCCACCCAGCTGATTTGACGTCACTTATATGAAGCCACGCTATTGGTCAACGAGAGAGAGAGAGAGAGAGAATATGGTAACAAATAATGGGGTAGGAGGAAATGGTAATAAAACTTTAGATATGAAGGAAATGGGTAACAAATAGGGGAAGAGGATAACAAACAAGAAAGGAATGGAAATAAAACAGATCTGAAGGAAAGGAAGAGTGTGAGGTGAATGAGAGTAAAGCTAAGGGAGACGAAAGGAACAAAGGGATGACCAATGGAGGAACCACTTTGACGACAAGGCTTTTTTTCTCTTTCCTACATTCATACACCAAACTTCTAAGGAATAAAGGGGTAAGAAATGGAGGAAGCGCTTTGACGTCACAAGATGGTGTCATTTTCTTTCTTTCTCCTACAGCTGATTTGACTTCACATGTAAGAAAACATGCTATTGGTCAACACACACACACACACACACAACGATTCACACAGTACACGGTACACCCACACCTCTCTTGGTCATTTTATTGGTGTGCTTTGTTTATTGGTCTACTACTGACTGGTCTCTTGTTGGTCTATCGGTCTGCTTTGTTTATTGGTCTGTCTCCAACTCTCACAGGTCTCGGTGAGTTTTGAGCTCATCACAGATACCACTCTTGATGAGGAAGCATCTTACACCTTCCTTAAGGATCGGAATTGCATCCGACGCACCGCTCCTAACCGCACTATTTGTGTTGTGGTGTTGACCTGGTGAAGGAAACAGTGACATCGAGGTGCCCATCTCACAAGGGTCACCAAATAACTATTCGCTCAGGATCCTTCTGGGAAAAGTGCAGGTTGCCTTTATCGAAATTTCTACAACTGGCTTTTGGGCCATAGCCACCCGAATAAAACAAGTGAGGATTTCACTAGAGTCGGTAGAAACACTGTAGTACAATGGTAGCAGTATTTTAGAGATGCATGTTCTCATGACTTGATGCAGAACTCGATCATGATTGGTGGCAATAATGTTATCGTGGAACTGGACGAGTCATTCCTCGCCAGACGAAAATGTTCCCGAGAAGTGGGTTTTCGGAGGAATTTGCCCAACCACTCAGGAACGCTTCCTGGTATTTGTGCCAAACAGAGAGGCAGCAACATTGCTTCCCATAATTCAGCAATAAGTCCGCCCTGGGTCCCTAATTCATACCGATGGGTGGGCGCCCTACAATGGTATTGCTGCAGTTAATGTCCAGCCACCTTACACCCACCATACAGTCAACCATTCTGTCAATTTTGTTGACCCTAACACGGGTGCATGTACAAATCATGTGGCAAATTACTGGAGAAAAGCGATACAAAAGTTTAAGATAATGTACTGGCCTGAAGGAAAACTTTTAGATAGTTGTTTGGATTAATCCCAATGGAAAGGTTTGTATTTTTTTTTTTTTTTGTTATAGCCTATAGCGCGCCTGTAGGCACACTTGAAAAGTATGTAGGAAGCGCTGTTCAGCATCCGACCATTAGTGGCGCAGGCAATGGATGCATTCAATAGGCATTTACTGCATAATATGCAGTGGGTTATATTATAACCCAATGGTATCCAACACATCGAGCAATGCAATACTATATACATGATGCCGTCTTGCGACGTAAAAGTCACCACACACAAAAAAAAAAAATAAATAAAACAAATAAATGAATAAATACATATATTAATAAAAAAAAAGATAAATAGTTACTGTCTCGCGACGTAAAAGCGATCAAACACACACACACACACACACACACACACACAAAAGCTGTCTGCTGTCTCGCGACAGCAAAGTTCTCTCTCTCTCTCTCTCTCTCTCGTTGAGCAGTAGCGTGGCTTCATATATGTGACGTCACATCAGCTGGGTGGAGGAGCTAAGAAGGGGAGCCGGGAATCAAGGCGAGCGGGCGAGACCTCCATCATTACATCACCACCTAAACCACCACCACAATCATCATTACATCACCAGCACCATCATCATCATTACATCATCACCACCACCACCACCACCATCATCATTACATCATCACCACCACCACCACCACCACCATCATCATTACATCATCACCACCACCACCACCACCACCACAATCATCATCATTACATCACCACCACCTCCATCATCATCATCATCATTACATCACCACCACCACCACCACCACCACCACCATCATCATCATCATCATCATCATCATTATATCACCACCACCACCATCATCATTACATCATCACCACCACCACCACCACCACCACCACAATCATCATCATTACATCACCACCACCACCACCATCATCATCATCATTGCATCACCACCACCACCACCACCATCATCATCATCATCATCATTACATCACCACCACCATCATCATCATCATCATCATTATATCACCACCACCACCACCATCATCATCATTACATCACCACCACCATCATCATCATTACATCACCACCACCATCATCATCATCATCACCACCACCACTACCACCACCATCATTACATCATCACCACCACCACCACCACCACCATCATCATTACATCACCACCACCACCACCACCATCATCATTACATCACCACCACCACCACCACCACCACCATCATCATTACATCACCACCACCACCACCACCATCATCATTACATCACCACCACCACCACCACCACCACCATCATCATTACATCACCACCACCACCACCACCATCATCATTACATCACCACCACCACCACCACCACCACCACCATCATCATTACATCACCATCACCACCACCACCACCACCATCATCATTACATCACCACCACTACCACCACCACCACCACCATCATCATTACATCACCACCACCACCACCACCACCACCATCATCATTACATCACCACACACCACCACCACCACCATCATCATTACATCACCACCACCACCACCACCATCATCATTACATCACCACCACCACCATCACCATCATTATTACATCACCACCACCACCACCACCATTACATCACCACCACCGCCACCACCACCACCACCACCATCATTACATCACCACTATCACCACCACCACCACCACCACCACCATCATTACATCACCACCATCACCACCACCACCATCATTACATCACCCCCACCATCACCACCACCACTACCACCATTACATCACCACCACCATCACCACCACCACCATCATTACATCACCACCACGGAGCTCGCCGCTAGAGGGCCTTGTAAACAAACCTCGTTGTGTGTCCTGCTTTTCTTAGAGTTTTGCGAGGGATCAGGCGAGTCTACGCCTGCCATATCACACAGTCACCTGTAGTAAGACCCTGTCGTTTCAGTTTTGGCAGTTGGGATTTCTGATGTTTGGACTTTGGCTGTAGATTTGAGGTTCAATCACGTCTGCCGGGCAGGGGTTCCCTGCACGGGCAGCTCCTCGTCTGCGCATGCGCAGTGCTCCCAGTGTGACGTCATGACGTCGTGCTGCGTCACTGCTGTCCTGCGTTCCCTAAGGCCTGCGGTGCCTCCGCCTTGAGTGAACAATGGAGTCCAGCGATCCTGCCACTCGCTCTCTCCTCGACGATGACCTTGCCCTTACTGATGATGATGAATGGCCTCTAATGCAATCAGGAAGGCCAGACAGCAGCCCCGTGTGGGGCTGGGGTTGCGCTCCCCTACGATGAAGCTTCAATTGATGTCAATCAACCTTCATCTGCTAAATGTCTTCTCAACAGTTCCTCTGACAGCAACGATGCTTCGTCTCTGCCTGCTTCCAAGGCGGCCAAGCCGGGAATAGCTTCTGTTCCCAGTGACGTCCCTCTTGTTACTTCATCGGTCGCCTCTCCCTCCTCTGCACCATGCATCTTGCCTTTGCCCTCACAGCCCGCGCCAGTTCCTCCAGCCTTTGCTCCACGGGATGATTACACGAAGCTCCTCTTCCGAGGCTCTCCATCTGTGGAGACCAAGCTACGCTGGCTCTCTGAAGTCAACAAAGACTTCGGTCTGGATCGGAATCTTGCTGAAGTTAAAATGTCAGCTGTAACATCTCGATTTGTCTACATCTCCAAACGTCGCACGGACATCATTGACAGTGTAACGAAAGGGGAATATCTATCCTTGTTCCTTGATGTACTGGACTCGCCTCAAAGGTCTTGGAAATTCCCTACATACCTCCTGACTCGCTATCCCGTCTGTGTTGACCCTTCCTTGGCCATGGCTTTGTCTGGAGTGTACAAAGCGAAGCGTTTCATTCAGGACGGTGAACCCATCAATCGCACCGTCATCACCTGGAGCCTGATCCACTACCACCTTTTATTACTTTTGACTTTCTTCCCAGCCTCCCGCCATGCGAAGTACGCAGGATGAAGGACGAACAGCCCTGGTGCTTCAGGTGCTGGGGCCTCGGCCACATCTCGCGCTACTGCTCCCGTCCTGAGAAGTGCGCCTGGTGTTCTGGCCAGCATCACTCCCTCGCCTGCCCTCACCGGACCCAGCCGCCCTCTACTGGCCCCGCACCAACCTCCCAGGACTTGGGGTCAACAGTATACAGGGATCAGACACACCTACAGCTGATACCTCGAAGTGGAAGTGCCCTCGTTGCCGTCAGCCAGGCGTCAACGTCTGGCATGGGTGTTTACGGCGCTCAACCACCTCCGCCGCGCCTCCAACCACGGCTCCGCTCTCCGCCCCACAGCCTGTTTAGCGTACACCCGCTCCTCCCCAGGCCGCCACCCCGCCAGTGTCGGTTGCCTCACTTAAGGCTGCTGTGGCGTCGATGACGTCTCAATGCTCCTCGTATGCTGCTCGTTTCGAGGCCATTGAACGCAGGATGGAAGGATTTGCCAGTGAGCAGGCTGAAATGAACACCAACCTTGCTGGCAGGGTTGACTCCATCGCCACACATCTCGAGCGGGTTACTGTTCTGCCTACAGCATCTTCATCCTCCTGTGGTACTCCGCCGAGAGTTGGCCACGCCTCCCGTTCGTCTTCCTCTGGTAACCCTAAGCTAAGGAGTAATAATGGATAACCACCCACAGCTTCACGTCCTCTCATGGAATGTCTGCGGCTTCACTCACTGCCTCAAACAGTCTGCCCTCAAAGGTTACGTGCATCAGCATCATCCTGATATTATTTTCATTCAAGAGGCTTTTGTTGGCCATCCTGTGGCACAAAGGGGTGCGCCGCCGTCGCTTTGTGCCTACATTTCCTACGTTCATCATGCTCGGAACGGTCTCATCACCTACGTTCACTCTGCTGTACAACACAGGCTACTCCGGTGCTCCACACATGATGATACAACCTTTCAACTGTTTGAGGTAGCAGCGGCGCTGGTACAATTTGGCTGTGCAATGTCTATGTGGCTCCAGGCCGGCTAGACACTGCTGTTCTCCCCACACCAAGTGTTCGAGGCACCATTTACATGGGTGACTGTAACGCCCGACATCCTGCGCTGGGTGACATCTCACCGACACCGAATCGCAACGGGACACGCCTAGAGGAATGGCTCCATCGTTACCAGTTAACACGATGCGATACTGGCGGTGCTACGCACTCGAGAGGAGGCACTCTTGACCACGTCTTGACTCAGGGCCTGGTGGCATCCAATGTCACGTGCTCCACTGTACCGACACTGTTTTCTGACCACCTTGCCCTCGCCCTCCATTATTCTCTCCCGGCCGCCCCTCCTGGCCTCTACCATCGCACCCGCATTACCATCCCTCCTAAGTACTGTCCAACGTGTCTCCTACATGTCATCCGTCCTTCCTACGTTTCTTTTGACCTCTCCTGAAGAATTGTATTCCTCCATTGTCACCACACACTCCTTTTATGACCACTATGTTCGCAAGCCTCACGTCAAGCGTCATCCGCGAGCTCCAGCCTGGACACTGGATCACCGTATTGCCATGGCTGAGAGAAAGGCAAGTGAGGATGGACTTTCCTTCCAAACTCACCCTTCCCCGGAGAATCTACGGAGGTATCAGTTGTCCAGGAACGAGCTCGTGGCCCTCCAGCGATGTGTTCTCACCGAGTCTTGGCACCAATTTACCAACATCATCCACCGGACAAGTGTGAGCACCATGTGGCATCTCATTAATACAGTTGTGAAGAGGAAAAAACCCAGCGCTCTCCATCATAGTCCAGCTCAGTTCGCTCAAGATCTTCTTCATGGCTGATGTGAGCAGTCACGCGCACAAAATCTTCCCCAGCACATTCGTGATGCTCTCGCCTCGTATGACGCTCTCCGCACCATCCGTCTGATGGGTGCTTTACTGCAACCAGACGAAGAGGATGACAGGCCCATCACCGAAAGTGAACTTAGTCGTGCCCTCTCTCGAGGCAAGGCCTCTGCCCCGGGGGAGGATGGCATCACTTACTCTGTTCTCAGGCTTCTTCAGAAAGTTTCTGGCAATCTTCTTCTCCGGCTGTTTAACGCCTGTTTTCGACAGAGATGTGTGTCGCACGTCTGGACCTCCAGCATCATCATACCGATTACAAAGCCAGGCACGGACAAGTTCAGGCCTATATCGCTTACATCCTGCTTCAGTAAGGTGATGGAGCGCGTCCTCCTCAATCGGCTGATGTTCTGGCTTGAGAGCAAGTTATCACCCAGACTCTACGGCTTCCTTCCCCACCGCAGTACGCACCACAACTAGTGTTGTCGCTTTCATCGATCTAAAGAGCGCCTTCGATGTCGCCAACAGGGATGTAATTCTCGTGTAATTCTCCAGCTCGTGGACTTCGGAGTTAAGGGCAACCTCCTCGGGTGGGTGCTGGAATACCGTGATTTGTTTAAGGGTGCGAGCAGTACAGTTCAAGAGTTTGAGCTTGGTACTCCTCAAGGTGGCGTTCTCAGTTCTTTTCTTTTTAATATCTTGATGCACCATATGCTATCCTTACTTCCTGACGTCCCTGGCATTACCACCACCTGTTATGCAGACGACATTTGCCTCCACGCACATACACCGGCAGTCCTACAGAATTTCCTCCACTCGTTCTTTATTTCATCCTCCTTGTGTGGCCTCATCATTTCCCCAGAAAAAACCCGTATTTTTACTCTTAGATCTAGGAACCCGAGAGCCCTCCCAGCCTTTACCGTGGCGGCCAGTGTCATCCCTGTGTGCACGCAGTATGTCTACCTCGGTGCACTTGTAATAATTCTCACATCAACACCTGCTCGTCAACGAGTTCATCCTGTGGTTGACGATCTCCTAACTCGGCTGCGGTTATGCCTGACTCCTCTTCGATGGCTCCTTAATAACGCTATTGGCGTCTCCATCCCCGTGGCCAGGACGATTTACGGCCTACATTCGATCGGTCGTTGACTACCTCTCCCCTGCGCTTGTGCAGCTGGCCAAATCTACACTGGAGCCTCTTGAAAAGTTTCAGAATACGGTGATGAGACTCATCTTAGGCTGTCCCATGTCCACCAGGATAGTCAACATGCTGCATGAGCTTGACCTATCGCCACTAATTGAAAGGATCCATGCCAATGTCACCTATTTCACCATTAAGTGCCTCCACTTCCCCCATCTCTCCTGCCACTATTCGCAAGTCATCAGGACCTCCCTACAGCCTCATCCCCGCCTGCCTCGGCTGCAGCCTGGTGGCCGTGCTCTCATCAAAACTGTCTGCTCTCAGCTGCAACATTTGGGCATCAATGTTCCTGTGGCTGACTTTTTCCCTCCCCCTCCACCCTGGATGCTGCCACTCCCGACAGTCCACTTCACTCCCACCTGCAAGGCTCACCCTCCCGTCCTGCAGAAACGACTAGCCCTGGACGCCATAGCATCGGTCTCGGCCACCATCGTCACGCCACACCGCCTCTACACGGATGGGTCTGTGCAGGCTGACGGCACAGCAGGGTGTGCAGTTTTCTCTCCTGACTTGGTACCTCCAGCAGAGGGCTGGGTTGGCGTCGGCTACCGGCTCAGTCCAGCTCCACCTTTTGTGAGTTACACGGCGTCTTAGATGCTGTGCGTCTCCTCTGTGAAAGACGTCTCAACGGTGTCGTCATATGTGACTCCCAGGCAGCCCTTCATGCCCTTTCTTCGCCAAACCCGGTCTGTTGTCATCTGGTTAACAGGATCTTGTGTGGCCTGGCCTTGTCTCATGACCGATCGTTGGCCATTACTTTTCTTTGGATCCCTTCCCATGTCTCGCTATCTTACAGCGACACAGTGGATCGCCTGGCTAAAGCTGCCTGTGGCCTGCCTGCCTGCGATGTTGGTCCCACCCCGTTCCTCCGGTGCCTCAGGACCAGGATCCGAACAGCCTCCCTACTCTTCACGGCTGACAGAACTACCACCCAGAGAGCGGCCAGCGTTACTATCCAGCACTATGATGCCTTTCGTCACCATCGCTTCAAGTATCGCCGTCGGGGGCTATGGGTGAGGAAACACAACGTGGTGTCGGCGCGGCTAAGGCTCGGCTACCGTCCTCTGTGGCAGGTGGCCGGCTTGAGAGATGAACCTCAGTACACCTCCTGTCCCCTATGCCACTCTCCTAACTCGAATTACTTGCGCCACTACTGCCTGGAATGCCCTGCTGTGAGAGACCTGCTCCCACGCTGACAGCCTCTCCTCCCAGTGTGCCAATACCTGCTGCAAGGCAACCACCTGGACCTCATATCAGCCCAGCACCCACAGTTTGGCGGTTGTTAGCAATCAGTGTCTCACTTCACCAGTCCTCAAATGTTTTTGTCCCCTTTGCCTTTCAAATTCCCAGTCTATTAATTCTGTTGTGCTGATCTTTCTATTTCATTGTTTATTTGTTTATATATTATTATAGTTTTTTTTTTACTTACCTAATTATTTATTTATTCCATTATTTCTTTATTTACTTTTTACTGTTTCAATGGATGTTGTTATTGTTCTTGTTATTGTTCTTATCGTCCTTATTGTCCTATTCCTGTTGCTCTTTTGTAAACGTCTGGTTTTGCCTGTATGTATAGTCTGACGCCTGCCTTGGGCGTAATACATTTATCAAACAACACATCACCACCACCATCATTATATCACCACCACCACCATCATTACATCACCACCACCACCACCACCAACACCACCACCACCACCACCACCATCATCATCATTACATCACCACCACCACCACCATCATCATCATTACATCACCACCACCACCACCACCATCATTACATCACCACCATCACTACCACCACCACCACCACCACCAACATTACATCACCACCACCACCACCACCATCATCATCATCATTACATCACAACCACCACCACCACCTCCACCACCATCATCATCATTACATCACAACCACCACCACCACCTCCACCACCATCATCATTACATCACAACCACCTCCATCACCATTATCATTACATCACCACCACCACCACCACCATCATCATCATTACATCACCACCACCACCACCACCATCATCATTACATCACCACCACCACCACCACCATCATCATCATTACATCACCACCACCATCACCACCATCATCATCATTACATCACCACCACCACCACCACCATCATCATTACATCACCACCACCACCACCACCACCACCATCACCACCACCACCACCACAACCACCACCACCACCACCATCATTACATCACCATCACAACCACCACCACCATCATTACGTCACCACCATCACCACCACCACCACCATCATTACATCACCACCATCACCACCACCACCATCATTACATCACCACCACCACCACCACCACCACCACCACCATCATTATCATTATTATACCACCACCATCATTACATCACCATCACAACCACCACCACCATCGTTATTACATCACCATCACAACCACCACCACCATCATCATTACATCACCACCACCATCGTCATCTTCATCATTACATTACCATCACCGCCACCATCTTCATCATTACACCACCACCACCACCACCACCACCACTACTATCACCACCACCACCACCACTATCACCACCACCACCACCACTATCACCACCACCATCACTATCACCACCATAACCACAACCACCATCACAACTACAGCCACCACCATGATCACCATCAGGCAGGTATATAATTTTGTTTTTGCGCAGGGGTTCCTTGAGACACGTCATTTATCTTAAGAGTTACACAAGGGTAAAAAGGTTGAGAAACGCTGCCTTAGAGAGACGCAGGTTAAGAGGAGACATGATGGAAGTATTTGTGGTATAAGGGCTTTAACAAAACCATTATACCACTTAGGATCAGTAGCGGGGACGGAACGAGAAACGATGGGTTTAAACTTGAAAAATTTAGGTTTAGGAGAGAGATGGGAAGAAAATTGGTTTTCAAACAGAGTGGTTGATGAGTGGAACGGACTCAGTGGTCATGTAGTCAGGGCTGAGTCAATAGGGAGCTTTAAAGAAGATTAGATAAGTTTACGGATGGGGATGATAGATGGTATTAGGTAGCTGTAATCACACAGGGACTGCCACGTACAGTATACACCTGGCGGCCTCTTGTCAGCTTCACTCTTTTCTTATGTTGTAATTAGGTGTTTGGGTGGTGAAAATGCAACACCCACGAGGGACTGGAACCCTGCCATGTATTTGCAATAGGGAAGTGTTTCCATGATGGCGGCGCCTTTGTAATTCCTTGAGCAATGTTTTCTTTGTGTGTTTTACTTATTGGCGTGGTTAGTTGCAGTGTGGTGAGGAGCAACGTGGTGGTGTTTGTATTTCCTTTGTGTTCCTTTGTGCACGACGGTCTTCTCTTCTCTCGCAGGAACAAGTGAATTATAGTCCCTCTTTTATTCTTTATCTTCAGGTAAGAGACTGGCGGCTGAACACTGGTTCACTCACCTCTCCTGTGTAAGTACAGCTTCTTGTTACGTACATACATACAAACACACACACATACATACATACACACATGGAGTGTTTGAAAATTAAATTACATAAATACATAGACAGATGGATGCATACATAAATATAGCTATAGATTTTCTCAGGCATTCAGACAGTTTTTGAAAATTGAACTACGTTCATACATACATACATACATACATACATACGACTACCATTATGAATGATGTTCAAGTCTTTTTATGTCATATATGAGGAGGAGGAGGAGGAGGAGGAGGAGGAGGAGGAAGAAGAGGAGAAGAAGAAGAAGAAGAAGAAGAAGAAGAAGAAGAAGAAGAAGAAGAAGAAGAAGAAGAATGAGGAGGAGGAGGAGGAGGAGGAGGAGGAGAGGAGGAGGAGGAGGAGGAGGAGGAGGAGAGGAGGTAGTGTAGAATATTGAAGCGTTGCGTATATTGAAGTTTTGAAAGGAGTGACTCAAGCTCGTTGTGTTTCGGTTTTTAAAAGATAATTGTCGTGTTATCTTTGAATTAATGGATATTGTTTGCACTCTCTCTCTCTCTCTCTCTCTCTCTCTCTCTCTCTCTCTCTCTCTCTCTCTCTCTCTCTCTGTGTGTGTGTGTGTGTGTGTGTGTGTGTGTGTGTGTGTGTGTGTGTGTGTGTGTGTGTGTGTGTGTGTGTGTGTGTGTGTGTGTGTGTGTGTAATTATCTAAGTTACACAGATTACAAATATTTTCCTTAATTCTTATCTTCTAATTCGTTTACTACGTTTCAAGCTGACTCAAGTCTGTCAAATCAACTCTAATTTCACGCCAACGTTACTTTTCCGGTATGTGGCTCAAAGATAATTTAATCACTTCAGTAGTGTTTGGTTGTGGTTAGACGATTTCATTTACATTAGGAAGGGTCTATGAAAGTCAGAAGATTAATGGCCAGAGTCTTTACTATTTTGATCCCCGCACAAGTTTATAAAATCACCAAACAGTATTAATTCTGCAATACTCTAATTAAGCTCTGTTGTTCACCGGAAAGATTACTCCTTTATTTTCTTGCATTTTTCCCTTTGTTTGAAAAAATAAAAAGTTCTTCTGTTTCACATTAATGTTCATGTAATTCCCTACCTCGCCTCACGAACATTACATACAAACATTCACATACATGCCAACATTACAGGCACTTACAGGCTAACATTACATTACATTACATTACATTACAGGTGAGGTGAGGTGAGGTGGTACTGACATGCTAACATTACATTTCATTACATTACAGGTGAGGTGAGGTGAGGTGAAGGTATTTACATGCTAACATTACAGGTACTTACAAGTTAACATTACATTACATTACAGGTGAGGTGAGGTGAGGTGAGGTGAAGGTATTTACCTGCTAACATTACAGGTACTTAGAGGTTAATGTTACATTACATTACACTACATTGCATTACATTGCATTACAGGTGAGGTGAGGTGAGGTGAGGGAAGTGCTTCTTACATGTTAACATTACATTACATTTTTATTTACAGACTAACATTACATTACATGACATTACTTTTAATTAATGTTGGTCTGCATTACATACTACACATATTTACATACATATTCATTACATTACATAACATACATATACATTATATTACATTACATTACATTATATTACATACATGTATACGTTACATACATATACAATACATTATTTACATGTTACATCACATTGCATTATTGACATGTTACATCATTTTTTTTTTTTGTTATAGCCTATAGCGCGCCTGTAGGCACACTGAAAAGTATGTAGGAAGCGCTGTTCAGCATCCGACCATTAGTGGCGCAGGCAATGGATGCATTCAATAGGCATTTACTGCATAATATGCAGTGGGTTATATTATAACCCAATGGTATCCAACACATCGAGCAATGCAATACTATATACATGATGCCGTCTTGCGACGTAAAAGTCACCACACACAAAAAAAAAAAATAAATAAAACAAATAAATGAATAAATACATATATTAATAAAAAAAAAGATAAATAGTTACTGTCTCGCGACGTAAAAGCGATCAAACACACACACACACACACACACACACACAAAAGCTGTCTGCTGTCTCGCGACAGTGTTCTCTCTCTCTCTCTCTCTCGTTGAGCAGTAGCGTGGCTTCATATATGTGACGTCACATCAGCTGGGTGGAGGAGCTAAGAAGGAGCCGGGAATCAAGGCGAGCGGGCGAGACCTCCATCATTGCTCGCCGCTAGAGGGCCTTGTAAACAAACCTCGTTGTGTGTCCTCCTGCTTTTCTTGGAGTTTTGCGAGGGATCAGGCGAGTCTACGCCTGCCATATCACACAGTCACCTGTAGTAAGACCCTGTCGTTTCAGTTTTGGCAGTTGGGATTTCTGATGTTTGGACTTTGGCTGTAGATTTGAGGTTCAATCACGTCGGCCGGGCAGGGGACCCCCCACGGGCAGCTCCTCGTCTGCGCATGCGCAGTGCTCCCAGTGTGACGTTGTCGTGCTGCGTCACTGCTGTCCTGCGTTCCCTAAGCCCTGCGGTGCCTCCGCCTTGAGTGAACAATGGAGTCAGCGGTCCTGCCACTCGCTCTCTCCTCGACGATGACCTTGCCCTTACTGATGATGATGAATGGCCTCTAATGCAACCCTGGATCAGCAGGCCAGACAGCAGCCCGTGTGGGGCTGGGGCTGTGCTCCCCTACGATGAAGCTTCAAGTAATGTCAATCAACCTTCATCTGCTAAATGTCTTCTCAACAGTTCCTCTGACAGCAACGATGCTTCGTCTCTGCCTGCTTCCAAGGCGGCCAAGCCGGGAATAGCTTCTGTTCCCAGTGACGTCCCTCTTGTTACTTCATCGGTCGCCTCTCCCTCCTCTGCACCATGCATCTTGCCTTTGCCCTCACAGCCCGCGCCAGTTCCTCCAGCCTTTGCTCCACGGGATGATTACACGAAGCTCCTCTTCCGAGGCTCTCCATCTGTGGAGACCAAGCTACGCTGGCTCTCTGAAGTCAACAAAGACTTCGGTCTGGATCGGAATCTTGCTGAAGTTAAAATGTCAGCTGTAACATCTCGATTTGTCTACATCTCCAAACGTCGCACGGACATCATTGACAGTGTAACGAAAGGGGAATATCTATCCTTGTTCCTTGATGTACTGGACTCGCCTCAAAGGTCTCGGAAATTCCTACATACCTCCTGACTCGCTATCCCGTCTGTGTTGACCCTTCCTTGGCCATGGCTTTGTCTGGAGTGTACAAAGCGAAGCGTTTCATTCAGGACGGTGAACCCATCAATCGCATCGTCATCACCTGGAGCCTTCCTGATCCACCACCACCTTTTATTACTTTTGACTTTCTTCCCAGCCTCCCGCCATGCGAAGTACGCAGGATGAAGGACGAACAGCCCTGGTGCTTCAGGTGCTGGGGCCTCGGCCACATCTCGCGCTACTGCTCCCGTCCTGAGAAGTGCGCCTGGTGTTCTGGCCAGCATCACTCCCTCGCCTGCCCTCACCGGACCCAGCCGCCCACTACTGGCCCCGCACCAACCTCCCAGGACTCTGGGTCAACAGTACAGGGATCAGACACACCTACAGCTGATACCTCGAAGTGGAAGTGCCCTCGTTGCCGTCAGCCAGGCGTCAACGTCTGGCATGGGTGTTTACGGCGCTCAACCACCTCCGCCGCGCCTCCACCACGGCTCCGCTCTCCGCCCCACAGCCTGTTCAGCGTGCACCCGCTCCTCCCCAGGCCGCCAGCCCGCCAGTGTCGGTTGCCTCACTTAAGGCTGCTGTGGCGTCGATGACGTCTCAATGCTCCTCGTATGCTGCTCGTTTCGAAGCCATTGAACGCAGGATGGAAGGATTTGCCAGCCAGCAGGCTGAAATGAACACCAAGGTTTCTGCTATGATGGAGGCGCTCCAAGCATTTACCGTCACCGTCACCAATCTTTCTGGCAGGGTTGACTCCATCACCACACATCTCGAGCGGGTTACTGTTCTGCTTGCAGCATCTTCGTCCTCTTATGGTACTCCGCCGAGAATTGGCCACGCCTCCCGTTCGTCTTCCTCTGGTAACCCTAAGCTAAGGAGTAATAATGGATAACCACCCACAGCTTCACGTCCTCTCATGGAATGTCTGCGGCTTCACTCACTGCCTCAAACAGTCTGCCCTCAAAGGTTACGTGCATCAGCATCATCCTGATATTATTTTCATTCAAGAGGCTTTTGTTGGCCATCCTGTGGCACAAAGGGGTGCGCCGCCGTCGCTTTGTGCCTACATTTCCTACGTTCATCATGCTCGGAACGGTCTCATCACCTACGTTCACTCTGCTGTACAACACAGGCTACTCCGGTGCTCCACACATGATGATACAACTTTTCAACTGTTTGAGCAAGCAGCAGGCGCTGGTACGATTTGGCTGTGCAATGTCTATGTGGCTCCAGGCCGGCTAGACACTGCTGTTCTCCCCACACCAAGTGTTCGAGGCACCATTTACATGGGTGACTGTAACGCCCGACATCCTGCGCTGGGTGACATCTCACCGACACCGAATCGCAACGGGACACGCCTTGAGGAATGGCTCCATCGTTACCAGTTAACACGATGGGATACTGGCGGTGCTACGCACTCGAGAGGAGGCACTCTTGACCACGTCTTGACTCAGGACCTAGTGGCATCCAATGTCACGTGCTCCTCTGTACCGACACTGTTTTCTCGCCCTCCATTATTCTCTCCCGGCCGCCCCTCCTCGCCTCCACCATCGCACCCGCATTACCATCCCTCCTAAGTACTGTCCAACGTATGTCTCCTACATGTCTTCCGTCCTTCCTACGTTTCCTCTGACCTCTCCTGAAGAATTGTATTCCTCCATTGTCACCTCCACACACTCCTTTTATGACCACTATGTTCGCGTCATCCGCGAGCTCCAGCCTGGACACTGGATCACCGTATTACCATGGCTGAGAGAAGGGCGAGTGAGGATGGACTTTCCTTCCAAACTCACCCTTCCCCGGAGAATCTACGGAGGTATCAGTTGTCCAGGAACGAGCTCGTGGCCCTCCAGCGGTGTGTTCTCACCGAGTCTTGGCACCGATTTACCAACAACATCAACCACCGGACAAGTGTGAGCACCATGTGGCATCTCATTAATACAGTTGTGAAGAGGAAAAAACCCAGCGCTCTCCATCATAGTCCAGCTCAGTTCGCTCAAAATCTTCTTCATGGCTGGTGTGAGCAGTCATGCGCACAAAACCTTCCCCAGCACATTCGTGATGCTCTCGCCTCGCATGACGCTCTCCGCACCATCCGTCTGATGGGTGCTTTACTGCAACCAGACGAAGAGGATGACAGGCCCATCACCGAAAGTGAACTTAGTCGTGCCCTCTCTCGAGGCAAGGCCTCAGCCCCGGGGGAGGATGGCATCACTTACTCTGTTCTCAGGCTTCTTCAGAAAGTTTCTGGCAATCCTCTTCTCCGGCTGTTTAACGACTGTTTTCGACAGAGATGTGTGCCGCGCGCCTGGACCTCCAGCATCATCATACCGATTCCAAAGCCAGGCACGGACAAGTTCAGGACTATATCGCTTACATCCTGCTTCAGTAAGGTGATGGAGCGCGTCCTCCTCAATCGGCTGATGTTGAGAGCAAGTTATCACCCAGACTCTACGGCTTCCTTCCCCACCGCAGTACGCACCATTGTCTTGTGGAGTTGTACACTCGCCTCACCCCAACTAGTGTTGTCGCTTTCATCGATCTAAAGAGCGCCTTCGATGTCGCCAACAGGGATGTAATTCTCGACCAGCTCGTGGACTTCGGAGTTAAGGGCAACCTCCTCGGGTGGGTGCGGGAATACCTGCGTAATAGAGCCTCCCGTGTTTTGTTCAAGGGTGTGAGCAGTACAGTTCAGGAGTTTGAGCTTGGTACTCCTCAAGGTGGCGTTCTCAGTCCTTTTCTTTTTAATATCTTGATGCACCGTATGCTATCCTTACTTCCTGACGTCCCTGGCATCACCATCACCTGTTATGTAGACGACATTTGCCTCCACGCACATACACCAGCAGTCCTACAAAATTTCCTCCACTCGTTCTTTATCTCATCCTCCTTGTGTGGCCTCATCATTTCCCCAGAAAAAAGCCGTATTTTTACTCTTAGGAACCCGAGAGCCCTCCCAGCCTTTACCGTGGGGGCCAGTGTCATCCCTGTGTGCACGCAGTATGTCTACCTCCGTGCACCTGTAAGAATTCTCACATCAACACCTGCTCGTCAACGAGTTCATCCTGTGGTTGACGATCTCCTAACTCGGCTGCGGTTACGCCTGACTCCTCTTCGATGGCTACTTAATAACGCTACTGGCGTCTCCATCCCCGTGGCCAGGACGATTTACACGGTCTACATTCGATCGGTCGTTGACTACCTCTCTCCTGCGCTTGTGCAGCTACCCAAATCTACACTGGAGCCTCTCGAAAAGTTCCAGAATACGGTGATGAGACTAATCTTAGGCTGTCCCATGTCCACCAG
>NC_059293.1:2280000-2287500 GCF_017591435.1 Portunus trituberculatus
AGGTTTAGTAGAGGAGAGGTGGTGTTCCACAGATTGAAAATTAGAACGAAGGCCACGAATGTTGCAGAAATTGATAGTGAAAGTATTAGATGAAGTGTCAAGACACCCAAGGTCGACAGCAGAGGGCAGTCCGACCTGGGGACATTTATGGTCCCTCCCAGAGGGGACTCCGAGGCAGGGCGTGGTGAAGCCATTATTAAATTTTGATTTGAAGAGAGTGTAAAAGTGTAAGGTGTTGTAGTGTAGTGTAGGAAGTAGTAGAAGTTGTCTTTAGAGGGCAGGCTGCAGCTGCTCAATTGTATAAATGAGACCACAAAGGGAACCGGGAAGAGAGGACACGGGAATCACTCAGTCTGCAGCACTGCCTACATCCCCTGTAAGTACCTCTCCTGGAGTATTCACACACAAAAAAAAAATAAATAAAACAAATAAATGAATAAATACATATATTAATAAAAAAAGATAAATAGTTACTGTCTCGCGACGTAAAAGCGATCAAACACACACACACACACACACACACACACAAAAGCTGTCTGCTGTCTCGCGACAGTGTTCTCTCTCTCTCTCTCTCTCGTTGAGCAGTAGCGTGGCTTCATATATGTGACGTCACATCAGCTGGGTGGAGGAGCTAAGAAGGGGAGCCGGGAATCAAGGCGAGCGGGCGAGACCTCCATCATTACATCACCACCTAAACCACCACCACAATCATCATTACATCACCAGCACCATCATCATCATTACATCATCACCACCACCACCACCACCATCATCATTACATCATCACCACCACCACCACCACCACCATCATCATTACATCATCACCACCACCACCACCACCACCACAATCATCATCATTACATCACCACCACTCCATCATCATCATCATTACATCATCACCACCACCACCACCACCACCACCATCATCATCATCATCATCATCACATCACCACCACCACCATCATCATTACATCATCACCACCACCACCACCACCACCACCACATCATCATCATTACATCACCACCACCACCACCATCATCATCATCATTGCATCATCACCACCACCACCACCACCATCATCATCATCATCATCATTACATCACCACCACCATCATCATCATCATCATTATATCACCACCACCACCACCATCATCATCATTACATCACCACCACCATCATCATCATTACATCACCACCACCATCATCATCATTACATCATCACCACCACCACCACCACCACCATCATTACATCACCACCACCACCACCACCACCACCATCATCATTACATCACCACCACCACCACCACCATCATCATTACATCACCACCACCACCACCACCACCACCATCATCATTACATCACCACCACTACCACCACCACCATCATCATTACATCACGCTCGCCGCTAGAGGGCCTTGTAAACAAACCTCGTTGTGTGTCCTGCTTTTCTTGGAGTTTTGCGAGGGATCAGGCGAGTCTACGCCTGCCATATCACACAGTCACCTGTAGTAAGACCCTGTCGTTTCAGTTTTGGCAGTTGGGATTTCTGGTGTTTGGACTTTGGCTGTAGATTTGAGGTTCAATCACGTCGGCCGGGCAGGGGACCCCCCCCACGGGCAACTCCTCGTCTGCGCATGCGCAGTGCTCCCAGTGTGACGTTGTCGTGCTGCGTCACTGCTGTCCTGCGTTCCCTGAGCCCTGCGGTGCCTCCGCCTTGAGTGAACAATGGAGTCAAGCGGTCCTGCCACTCGCTCTCTCCTCGACGATGACCTTGCCCTTACTGATGATGATGAATGGCCTCTAATGCAACCCATGGATCAGCAAGGCCAGACAGCAGCCCCGTGTGGGGCTGGGGCTGTGCTCCCCTACGATGAAGCTTCAAGTCATGTCAATCAACCTTCATCTGCTAAACGTCTTCTCAACAGTTCCTCTGACAGCAACGATGCTTCGTCTTTGCCTGCTTTCAAGACGGCCAAGCCGGGAATAGCTTCTGTTCCCAGTGACGTCCCTCCTGTTACTTCGTCGGTCGCCTCTCCCTCCTCTGCGCCATGCATCTTGCCTCTGCCCTCACAGCCTGCGCCAGTTCCTCCAGCCTTTGCTCCACGGGAAGATTACACGAAGCTCCTCTTCCGTGGCTCTCCATCGGTGGAGACCAAGCTACGCTGGCTCTCTGAAGTCAACAAAGACTTCGGTCTGGATCGGAACCTTGCTGAAGTTTAAATGTCAGCTGTAACATCTCGATTTGTCTACATCTCCAAACGTCGCACGGACATCATTGACAGTGTAACGAAAGGGAAATATCTATCCTTGTTCCTTGATGTACAGGACTCGCCTCAAAGGTCTCGGAAATTCCTTACATACCTCCTGACTCGCTATCCCGTCTGTGTTGACCCTTCCTTGGCCATGGCTTTGTCTGGAGTGTACAAAGCGAAGCGTTTCATTCAGGACGGTGAACCCATCAACCGCATCGTCATCACCTGGAGCCTTCCTGATCCACCACCACCTTTTATTACTTTTGACTTTCTTCCCAGACTCCCGCCATGCGAAGTACGCAGGATGAAGGACGAACAACCCTGGTGCTTCAGATGCTGGGGCCTCGGCCACATCTCGCGCTACTGCTCCCGTCCTGAGAAGTGCGCCTGGTGTTCTGGCCAGCATCACTCCCTCGCCTGCCCTCACCGGACCCAGCCGCCCACTACTGGCCCCGCACCAACCTCCCAGGACTCTGGGTCAACAGTACAGGGATCAGACACACCTACAGCTGATACCTCGAAGTGGAAGTGCCCTCGTTGCCGTCAGCCAGGCGTCAACGTCTGGCATGGGTGTTTAGGGCGCTCAACCACCTCCGCCGCGCCTCCCACCACGGCTCCGCTCTCCGCCCCACAGCCTGTTCAGCGTGCACCCGCTCTTCCCCAGGCCGCCAGCCCGCCAGTGTCGGTTGCCTCACTTAAGGCTGCTGTGGCGTCGATGACGTCTCAATGCTCCTCGTATGCTGCTCATTTCGAGGCCATTGAACGCAGGATGGAAGGATTTGCCAGCCAGCAGGCTGAAATGAACACCAAGGTTTCTGCTATGATGGAGGCGCTCCAAGCATTTACCGTCACCGTCACCAACCTTGCTGGCAGGGTTGACTCCATCGCCACACATCTCGAGCGGGTTACTGTTCTGCCTGCAGCATCTTCGTCCTCCTGTGGTACTCCGCCGAGAGTTGGCCACGCCTCCCGTTCGTCTTCCTCTGGTAGCCCTAAGCTAAGGAGTAATAATGGATAACCACCCACAGCTTCACGTCCTCTCATATAATGCCTGCGGCTTCACTCACTGCCTCAAACAATCTGCCCTCAAAGGTTACGTGCATCAGCATCATCCTGATATTATTTTCATTCAAGAGGCTTTTGTTGGCCATCCTGTGGCACAAAGGGGTGCGCCGCCGTCGCTTTGTGCCTACATTCCCTACGTTCATCATGCTCGGAACGGTCTCATCACCTACGTTCACTCTGCTGTACAACACAAGCTACTCCGATGCTCCACACATGATGATACAACCTTTCAACTGTTTGAGGTAGCAGCGGGCGCTGTTACGATTTGGCTGTGCAATGTCTATGTGGCTCCAGGCCGGCTAGACACTGCTGTTGTCCCCACACCAAGTGTTCGAGGCACCATTTACATGGGTGACTTTAACGCCCGACATCCTGCGCTGGGTGACATCTCACCGACACCGAATCGCAACGGGACACGCCTAGAGGAATGGCTCCATCGTTACCAGTTAACACGATGCGATACTGGCGGTGCTACGCACTCGAGAGGAGGCACTCTTGACCACGTCTTGACTCAGGACCTAGTGGCATCCAATGTCACGTGCTCCTCTGTACCGACACTGTTTTCTCGCCCTCCATTATTCTCTCCCGGCCGCCCCTCCTCGCCTCCACCATCGCACCCGCATTACCATCCCTCCTAAGTACTGTCCAACGTATGTCTCCTACATGTCTTCCGTCCTTCCTACGTTTCCTCTGACCTCTCCTGAAGAATTGTATTCCTCCATTGTCACCGCCACACACTCCTTTTATGACCACTATGTTCGCAAGCCTCACGTCAAGCGTCATCCGCGAGCTCCAGCCTGGACACTGGATCACCGTATTACCATGGCTGAGAGAAGGGCGAGTGAGGATGGACTTTCCTTCCAAACTCACCCTTCCCCGGAGAATCTACGGAGGTATCAGTTGTCCAGGAACGAGCTCGTGGCCCTCCAGCGGTGTGTTCTCACCGAGTCTTGGCACCAATTTACCAACAACATCAACCACCGGACAAGTGTGAGCACCATGTGGCATCTCATTAATACAGTTGTGAAGAGGAAAAAACCCAGCGCTCTCCATCATAGTCCAGCTCAGTTCGCTCAAGATCTTCTTCATGGCTGGTGTGAGCAGTCACGCGCACAAAACCTTCCCCAGCACATTCGTGATGCTCTCGCCTCGCATGACGCTCTCCGCACCATCCGTCTGATGGGTGCTTTACTGCAACCAGACGAAGAGGATGACAGGCCCATCACCGAAAGTGAACTTAGTCGTGCCTCTCTCGAGGCAAGGCCTCAGCCCCGGGGGAGGATGGCATCACTTACTCTGTTCTCAGGCTTCTTCAGAAAGTTTCTGGCAATCCTCTTCTCCGGCTGTTTAACGACTGTTTTCGACAGAGATGTGTGCCGCGCGCCTGGACCTCCAGCATCATCATACCGATTCCAAAGCCAGGCACGGACAAGTTCAGGACTATATCGCTTACATCCTGCTTCAGTAAGGTGATGGAGCGCGTCCTCCTCAATCGGCTGATGTTCCAGCTTGAGAGCAAGTTATCACCCAGACTCTACGGCTTCCTTCCCCACCGCAGTACGCATCATTGTCTTGAGGAGTTGTACACTCGCCTCACCCCAACTAGTGTTGTCGCTTTCATCGATCTAAAGAGCGCCTTCGATGTCGCCAACAGGGATGTAATTCTCGACCAGCTCGTGGACTTCGGAGTTAAGGGCAACCTCCTCGGGTGGGTGCGGGAATACCTGCGCAACAGAGCCTCCCGTGTTTTGTTCAAGGGTGTGAGCAGTACAGTTCATGAGTTTGAGCTTGGTACTCCTCAAGGTGGCGTTCTCAGTCCTTTTCTTTTTAATATCTTGATGCACCGTATGCTATCCTTACTTCCTAACGTCCCTGGCATCACCATCACCTGTTATGTAGACGACATTTGCCTCCACGCACATACACCAGCAGTCCTACAAAATTTCCTCCACTCGTTCTTTATCTCATCCTCCTTGTGTGGCCTCATCATTTCCCCAGAAAAAAAGCCGTATTTTTACTCTTAGGAACCCGAGAGCCCTCCCAGCTTCTACCGTGGGGGCCAGTGTCATCCCTGTGTGCACGCAGTATGTCTACCTCGGTGCACCTGTAAGAATTCTCACATCAACACCTGCTCGTCAACGAGTTCATCCTGTGGTTGACGATCTCCTAACTCGGCTGCGGTTACGCCTGACTCCTCTTCGATGGCTCCTTAATAACGCTACTAGCGTCTCCATCCCCGTGGACAGGACGATTTATACGGCCTACATTCGATCGGTCGTTGACTACTTCTCCCCTGCGCTTGTGCAGCTGGCCAAATCTACACTGGAGCCTCTCGAAAAGTTCCAGAATACGGTGATGAGACTCATCTTAGACTGTCCCATGTCCACCAGGATAGTCAACATGCTGCATGAGCTTGACCTATCGCCACTAATTGAAAGAATCCATGCCAATGTCACCTATTTCACCATTAAGTGCCTCCACTTCCCCCATCTCTCCTGCCACTATTCGCAAGTCATCAGGACCTCCCTAAAGCCTCATCCCCGCCTGCCTCGGCTGCAGCCTGGTGGCCGTGCTCTCATCAAAACTGTCTGCTCTCAGCTGCAACATTTGGGCATCAATGTTCCTGTGGCTGACTTTTCCCTCCCCTCCACCCTGGATGCTGCCACTCCCGACAGTCCACTTCACTCCCACCTGCAAGGCTCACCCTCCCGTCCTGCAGAAACGACTAGCCCTGGACGCCATAGCATCGGTCTCGGCCACCATCGTCACGCCACACCGCCTCTACACGGATGGGTCTGTGCAGGCTGACGGCACAGCAGGGTGTGCAGTTTTCTCTCCTGACTTGGTACCTCCAGCAGAGGGCTGGGTTGGGCGTCGGCTACCGGCTCAGTCCAGCTCCACCTTTTGTGAGTTACACGGCGTCTTAGATGCTGTGCGTCTCCTCTGTGAAAGACGTCTTAACGGTGTCGTCATATGTGACTCCCAGGCAGCCCTTCATGCCCTTTCTTCGCCAAACCCGGTCTGTTGTCATCTAGTTAACAGGATCTTGAGTGGCCTGGCCTTGTCTCATGACCGATCGTTGGCCATTACTTTTCTTTGGATCCCATCCCATGTCTTGCTATCTTACAGCGACATAGTGGATCGCTTGGCTAAAGCTGCCTGTGGCCTGCCTGCCTGCGATGTTGGTCCAGCCCCCTCCCTCCGGTGCCTCAGGACCAGGATCCGAACAGCCTCCCTACTCTCCACGGCTGACAGAACTACCACCCAGAGAGCGGCCAGCGTTACTATCCAGCACTATGATGCCTTTCGTCACCATCGCTTCAAGTATCGCCGTCGGGGGCTATGGGTGAGGAAACACAACGTGGTGTCGGCGCGGCTAAGGCTCGGCTACCGTCCTCTGTGGCAGGTGGCTGGCTTGGGAGATGAACCTCAGTACACCTCCTGTCCCCTGTGCCACTCTCCTAACTCGAATTACTTGCGCCACTACTGCCTGGAATGCCCTGCTGTGGGAGACCTGCTCCCACGCGGACAGCCTCTCCTCCCAGTGTGCCAATACCTGCTGCAAGGCGACCACCTGGACCTCATATTAGCCCAGCACCCACAGTTTGGCGGCTGTTAGCAATCAGTGTCTCACTTCACCAGTCCTCAAATGTTTTTGTCCCCTATGCCTTTCCCCTTCCCAGTCTATTAATTCTGTTGTGCTGATCTTTCTATTTCATTGTTTATTTGTTTATATATATATATATATTTTTTTTTACTTACCTAATTATTTATTTATTCCATTATTTCTTTATTTATTTTTTCCTGTTTCAATGGATGTTGTTATTGTTCTTGTTAATGTTCTTATCGTTCTTACTGTTCTATTCCTATTGCTCTTTTGTAAACGTCTGTTTTTGCCTGTATGTATAGTCTGACGCCTGCCTTGGGCGCAATAAATTTATCAGACAACACATCCACCACCACCACCACCATCATACACCACCATCACCACCACCACCACCACCACCAACATTACATCACCACCACCACCACCACCATCATCATCATCATTACATCACAACCACCACCACCTCCACCACCATCATCATCATTACATCACAAACCACCACCACCACCACCACCATCATCATCATTTACATCACCACCACCTCCATCACCATTATCATTACATCACCACCACCA